>NC_081182.1:218226891-218526891 GCF_029867415.1 Vicia villosa | reverse complement strand
ATGCGCTCTAAATAGATAAACGCACACTAATTTATCAAAACCGAATCAAACACTCCATCATGTAGTCACATGTTATATTCACACACAGATGCATATGACCTTAAAAATCTTCTAAGTATGCTCAGAAAGTTCTAGAATACTTACCTGCACAAGATCTTGACTGAAAGAACAAGAAAACTCTACTCCCTTGATGTGGATTTGGACGTGTGCGATGCGTACTTCAGTCGATCTCAACAAACCGAGGAACAGACTCAGTCTTCAGTGTGAACATCTTCTTTGAGAACGAGAACTTGCTGAACGATTCTTGATGATGATTATGAAACTTGGAGAAGGAGCTGGTCCAGGATAGATGCTGAAGTTGTTACGGCATAGTGATGGAAGCTCGATAATAATGGATGAAGGTAGTGGTTGTGGTGATTGTTGTGGTTAGAGTTTTTTAGGGTGGTTGAAGGTTGATGAAGATGATGGTGGAAATGGAGGTTTAGATGGTGGTGGTTGAAGGTTGGTGAAGATGAAGTTTGTTATGAGTTGGAGGTGGTCGAAGAAAGAGTGGAGAGAAAAGAGAATGAAGAGAAGAGACAATGGAGAAGAGAAATGAGAGTTTTCGAAACTGGAAAAAAATAATGAAAGAGTGTATGTGTGTGAGTTATGATAGTGTTTGCTTTTATATGGTAGGTGCATGGCATAGTGTGTGGGTGCATGATTCTATGGAGTGTTGAAGTTTGCATCTTTTTTTTTATTTCAAATGACCATCTTTGCAGCTCTATAACTCCTTGGCCAATTGCCCAAATGGTTCACTTTTGGACTCACAATGAAGAAGACATGTGGTAGAGCATGTCTTGTGTTAATATGACCAAGTAAAAATGTTCACAAACCCTTCAAGAGTGGACTGGAATGTGATGATACACAAGTAACATGGGGCTGGCGCGCTTAACTTGATCTGGCCTCGTCTTTGGCTGAAATGTGACTTGACTAAGGTGTGACTTTAAGTCCCTCTATCTTGCTCCTTACACGTCCAAAATTAATGATCTCGAACCCATTAGATAGGGGGCATAGCAAAGGATGGTTTGATACCAAAATGGACCCTAGTGGAGGTTTGTGGAGTCTTAAATTCGATGTCCAAAATAGCACGCCAGGTGTTTGTGATAATGCTGCGCGCATGACTTGAACCATGACCTGGCTGGATGCAAGACCTTGGCTTTGCGAAGCAGTGACTTTGGAGGCTATCATTTGATTCAATACGTGTCCAAATAACTTGGTTCTTGGCTTATTGGAAAGAGAACATGGAGGAGACTGGAAGCATACCAATTTTGTATTTCAAGGACCCTTGTATCTCTCTATAATCAGTCTTGAAATTGGCACGCCACGTGTTTGATGGAATGTTCACGCGTGCCCAGAAATTTTCTAAGTGTAATGACTTGAATCCAGTGTGTTTCTTCCAACTTCTAATCCCTTTATCTCTTCAACCAGGCCTCGAATGAGAAAACTTTCAACTAGAGAGTTGTTGCATGCTATGATATGAACATTTTTTATGTTGGGACCTTTCTAAAATAATGACTTTTGACACGTGTAAACATGCAGTGAAGTCAGCTGACCAGCCATCTTTAAAACCTCAAAAAAAAATTTAAGTGTTGAAACTTTCCATTTTTGATTTTTTCTATTTTTGGCAACTTTTGTCAAACTCTTGATTTTATTCATTCTTCGACTTTTCTTAACCGATTTTCCACCAAAAGTCAATATTTGAGTGATTGACCTGATTTTGACCCAAATGTCAACTGTCCCGATTTTTTCTCCGATCTTAATGAAATTCCCAATTAATCAGTTTCTAGTCAATGACGATCAACTGAACACTTCCGCCCAGTCATCATACCATCTCCCTTCATTAAATTAGCTCTTGTTCAATGTATTGACCAAAAAGTCAACTGCGTTGACTTTGGTCAAGAAACCCTAGTTCAGGATTATCAGATGAACAACAAGCTTGTATTTTCTAACCAATGCTCTGACTTGGAGGTGAGGAAACCCTGATTCAAGAGTGCCCTCAGAAGGATAATGTCACAAGACCAGACGTCGGATCTTTATATTTAATCAGAAGTTCTTTGTGCCAGGAGCTCCTTTTTGGAACAGTAACCATGATATGAATGCATGAATTGGGCCATGACCTAAATGATGTATGTATATGAATTATAGGCCAGATAAATAAGGGTATAGGACAAATTTGGGGTATGACAACACCAATAGGTGTAAGAAATCCTCTACAATTCTTCTTTTATACATGTCGTTGCTTTGGCATCAAAAATACGACTTCAACCGTACTAAAACTTATTTCACCTTTTCTACTAATTCACTCCTCACTAAAATCCATTGGCACTCAAATCATCTTTATTACCGAACATCTCATCAACTTATTCCTCAACAACATATTCTACTCAATTTTGTTTCAGACAATCGCGGTAGTAGGTATTCCTATTCAACAAGTTCCCACGCTTCCTTAACCGAATTCAGAACATCTCCTCATAGGATCACCTCTACTATTACTTCTCAAATGGTATATTCAATTCTTAAAATTACTTCTCAACAAACCTTCTAATTATTCCTTCAATTCGTTCAACGCTGACACTGACATCCAGTGTAGTACCAATAAACAAGTCTAGTTCTAAGAACAAGGGTAACCGCAATTTCGCCTCTTTCCAACATCACTCTGTCCCAATTAAATATGTTACAGCTTCTACAACTATTTTTATAACAAAGTTCATCTCGTTAGCTTCCCTCCGCTTCAAACGGAACTCAAATTGGATGTCCAGAACTCCAGTTATGAATTTTCGAAGTTCTGCATCTATTCAGCAATTTTCCTACGTTTTGCTTACGAAAACCTCATTCCAAAACTCATTCTCTTCAACTCGATCACATTCCAAACAGTCCCTTACCATATCTCTTCACTTACAAAAACTTGAGCAACATATCCCATCACCGGAGTGCGATTTCTGAAACATTACGACCGCAGTCCTCTTTGCAACTTGCAGCTGAACCTCTTCCGAGACGCAAGGCTACTCAAACTGACAACTTCGCAGTCCATCAGCAGAGCTGATACATTGCAACTTCCTAATTTCTCTCTTCTACCACTAATCATCAATTACCTCTAATCATCTTCCTTCAAGATATTACAACTCAATTACCAGTCAAGTCTTAATTTCAAGTCATCTTCGATTCGGAAAGCAACAAACTCCAACAACGCTTGCAATGTTGCCAACAACAGCCTACTGAATAATTCATCTTACAACTGAAACATCACCGAGAAGCCAAGCTTCTCCCCCACTTGTTTCAGTCCAACACCTGCAATAAAACAAACAAGTATCGGTAGTGATTCACTCACATGTCATGTACCAAGGGATAAAACATCGACAATTGGCCGGACGGACCGACCTACTCTGATACCACTATTGTAACACTCTTCTAAACCCCGCGGAAATTAATTAAATAATTCACAGTAAAACATGAAAACAAGGGTGCCACAATTCAATTTAAAACAAATTATCATAAATCAATTGTCATGCTTCACTTAGGGGCAAATCATCCATTTAATAAAATCATGTTTCTATACAGCGAACATTAATCAACAGATAAGCATAACATCATCTATGCAATATCTCACAAAATTACTCCAATAACAACAAAATAGAGTATCATTATCAACTCTAAACTAGCGTTCATCCAGTGTTACAATATCAGAGCATGACATCGACGTTATTCTAAACAAACTGACTCAAGAGCTAATCCTCACCGAGCCAAAAGCCGCTATCCTCAATCTGAAAATATCAACAGTAAGGGTGAGTCTCATTCACAATTAACAAATGTTATCGAATCATAAACAATAACACATCATAGTCACATTATTCATCCAATTTCATTATATTCAGATTGTCAGGAAGTACTCATCATCATACAACAACAAATAGAATACATTACCAAGAGACAACACCATAATTCATCCAAACAAATCATAACCATTACACAATCATCACATATTATAACATTGGACAATCTTCCATTCATGTTATAATAACACAAGTAGCCTAATGCAAATGCAACTATATGCATGTGGTACCAAAATCTGGGATAACCCATCTCACCGATCCACCACCATAAAGATTCGGCTACTTCTCTCACCAATTCCACACAATGGGAATTAGCTACCGCTGTCCCACCATCATAAGGGATACAGCCCACAACATGATTATGAAATGCATGTATTAACCATAACATGCTCATCATCAACATTAAACAACCAAATGTCATAATCATCAACCACCACAAAATAAATAGCCACACACAGTTAATGCTATTTCTCAACCATAATAAAATACATATCTTACACCAACAATATATGTATAAAAAAAACACCAATTACAACCACAACATCATGACAGGTAAATCATTCATTAATGTGCCTGTATGCATAAACCAGCACACAGTGCAACAACAATAGCGCCTCTCACAGTCGTGTACCAAGTACAACAAATCAACCCAACAACAACAAAGCATTTACATCATCATTCATCAAAACAAATGATAACCATATTTACCATGAGCAACATCCATTTTCATAACAAGTAGAAGCAACCACCTTATCACAGCACACATCATTGCACATATTCAGTTATGCAAACAACAATCATTGCACCTCATCAACTATGCAAAACCAGAGTAAACCACATTTGGAGAAAACGGTACTTTTCAAAATAAAATAAAGTTATTGTTGTTTTATTTATTTCATATGGTAGAGCATTCAATTTAAGGAACAACGTCCAAAACGGCGTCTAAAACAGACTTACGGTTTGAAAGTTACACATCTTTAACTTTTTATAAGAAAACAATTATCGCTACAACACGCGGCGCCACACACAGTCCGCGGCGCGTAACGAATAGAAAACATGCCGTCGCAGCGCAAACAAAGGCTCGCGGCACAGAACGAGAAAATCACTACGCCTTCGCGGCGCGCACTTACCTTCGCGACGCGAACTGGCAAAAGTCAGAGTTCCCATCGCAATTGACAGCATTACGGGATTTACCCCAAAATCCCCAAAACCCAAAACAAGTTATGTCATGAACCTCAACCACCACCATATCAGCCACATACATGTTATAACACAATTATAACACACAAAGAGGATCATTTAATCATCATAACAATCATATAATCATATAATTCATCAAATCATACAATTCCCCTCAAATCATCCCAAAACCCCAATCTAGCATATAACCAATTGACACAAAGAATGCATCTAAATCAGTCCTATTATCTACAATACGATAAAAGATGTTAACCGGAAGAGTCCCCCCTTACCTTAGCCAAGGATCTTGATTAGCCCTCTTCCTCTTCTGTTCCTCTTTCACGTACTCTTCAGTTCTCAGACTTCTGTCCCTTTTGCCTCTAACCTTCTCTTTTCCCAATTTCCTTATTATTTTATAAAAATAACATTAAATTAGTAATGGACGTTACTAACTTAACACCTCCTTCTTACTAACATCACACATGGCCCAGTACCACAAACCACCAATAATTCTAATCATTAATTAAATTTCCAATTAAATTAAAATTAGAAAATATGGGGTGTTACACTTCTGCTTCTGATCTCAAGTTCTTCTGATGCTTCAATAGACCATGTTCTGATTCTGCTTGACCATCTTCTAATGTCTTGCGAGAGCATGTTCTGATGTTGCATACTTGAACCTTCTGAGACAGTGCTTCTTGCGCTGATTTTGGGCATACTCTTTATATATTTCTTGAAATGGAAATTGCATAGAATTAGAGTACCACATTATCTCAAGCAAAATTTGTATACATTGTTATCACCAAAACTAAGAATATTGATCAGAACAAATCTTGTTCTAACACGTTGTTCATGAGTTTTCACGCAGGGAAGAGTGTATGCCATTGTTAGGGCATGGAGCTCGAGTTGCTTCGCACTCATGGCTATCGTGCGTTTAAGGCCAAAGTAATGGATCCATTGGATCCGCAGCCTATCAATTAGTGGGTCTGGGTCTTTTTCCTATTTGTTTTGATGCAATTTCGCAGGTTCGCTCAGCCCACCTTGCCGGAGAAGATGACGAAATCTACTATTCCGGCGGCGGAGTTTTCTTGTGCACAGAAGCCCAGACGTGGCACCATGTAATCCACTCGTTTGAATTTCAAAATCTGTGGGATACAAGCGCAAGGATCCCATTGGTTGGTCAAATAAAACGATTCCCTCTCTCCTCATCTATTGGCTGGTCAGAATTCTTTTAGTCTCTCTCCATTCCCCATTGGATACAGGCGTTGATAGTGGGCCCACATTTGACTTTACAGATTTTTATACGTGATTACTATTTATTTATTTCCATAGATCTTATTAACAATTAACATTTCTATCGCACATGGGAGAGGGAGTATGATTGTCACCTAGGAAACCTGGGGTCGATCCCCCACTGTGACAATATTGGTTTTTTTACAATGTTTATTTGCAGATTCAATACAGTGCCCCCACATGAGACCACACTGCACCCTAAATTTCTCACCACTGGATGCTCAGCCAGGCAGATCTAACGTCCATGGAGCGCATGTCCATGATGCACCTTCAGGAGCCAACAACACTGAATCAAAGCTAAGTCCTTTCTATTTTTTTTGTTATTTCATTTTTAATTACATAAACCTCCTTTTTTTTTAATTTCTTTTCTCTATTTTTCTTTGTTATTATTTTGAAAATTATTTTTAAACATGTTACTTATAAATTAAATAAATATTTTCATGACTATTTAATTTATTTAATTAAACTTTCGATTTTTTTTCTTAAATTATTCACCTTTTATATTTAAACCAGTTGCTTTAAATTCTGATTTTATTTTAGTTATTTCTATTCATCATGATCGCTAATCACTGTTAGGTAGGTGTTGCCCACTTACGCATTTTTAAGCCTTATAAACCTTTCGGGTCACAATAAGTTTTCTTAAATAACACTTTTAGGTTCAGGATTAGGGTTTGCAAACCTTTTAGGGTTTGTAATCAATTAGGGTTTAGACCAGTTAATGCACTAACCTTTTCCCTTCTTTGTGCAAATTTTCAGGGTTACCTCAAGATTTTTCAGCCACGCGCCTCACCCGACCAAAAAGCTAAGTTTTCTAATTTCTTTGTTTAATAACATTTTTATTTTTATTTTTGCCTTGTGGATTTAAATAGGGTTTGATTCCGACTGTTAGTGAACTCCTCCTATACTCACCCCTTCTGTTTATTTTTCTTTTTCCAATTTATAGGGTTAGCCAGCCGGTCAAAGCTCGATTAGTCGGTAACCCTGAAACTCAATTTACTTTATTTCTTCTTTAAATTATTACTTATGTCAAACCCTATTGCTTTGTTGGGGGTTTTATTATTGCTTTTTCCCCTTCCCCATGGTTTATCATGTAACTGCTTCTGGTTTGTATTGCTTGGCCTTGAAGGCACTTAACACTGTATATAAACTGTGTGGTTAGTAACTTAGGGAGTGATAACTTATGAACTGAATTAGAATCACCTAATTACAAGATAATATAACTGAATCTGATCACGTGATTGTAGCACTCACACACCTTTTATGGTAACCTCTCTTGTTGCCTGTTGCCTATTGCCTTGTGTTTTTCAGCGCAGAATAGCCAAGTCCCTCGAATACGAGGATACCTCAGTAATGTTGCCCTCAGTTCATTCTCAAGATCATAAGTCCCTAATGATGCTGCCTTCGATTCGCAAATATGATCTTGTCCCTCGAAGTTGCCTACGAAGTGCTGAGGTATCCTCTGGTTGCCTAAACGAAAATCTATTTTGATCCTTCCCTTAGACTACCTGCCCCTCTATGGCATGAGACAGTCTTATAGCGAACGATGATTCGACGACCCTTCAACCTCCAAATGAAAGAACTTCCTTACCCTCCTATGGTATGGATAGCCCTGAAAGGCTAAAAGAACATTTTTCATCTAACCAGGTAATTTGCCCCTAATTGCTTTGCTCTGGTTTAAAAACCTTGTCTACACTTTTCTCAAAAAAACCTTCAAAAAGCTACGCTTATTTAAAAGCTAAAGTCTTATTTCATTTCTACACTTTTGAAAACAAAAAGAGCAAAGCAATTAAGAGCCCATGGAAAACCATGGATGCAAAGGGTGCTTTACACCTTCCCTTTGTATAACTTACCCCCCGAACTCAAAATCTTTTTAAAAGGTCTTTTTATGTTCTTTTAGCCTTTCTATAAATTGGATAAAATAAAAGTCGGTGGCGACTCTTGCTTACCGCACATTTCGATAAAGTCAGTTCACCGTATTACACGCTCTAGTAACAATAATTGCAATTAAAGGCGTGCCATGGATAAAACATGTACCTTTAATCAATCGATCCTCTAAAGTAGTCTCTAGCCCAGACAAAGCGAAGACCTTTCCACCAGGCTGATTCTTCTTTGGCTTAGTTCACTGTGGGCTAATATGGACTTCTTCGCCGCTATTGTAGCAAGTCACGGTCTTCATCCTACAATCAGAAGCAATATGACCCATCTTACCATACTTGGAGCATTTCTTTTCCCCACTCTTGCACTCATTCTATGTCCAGTCTCACCACAATTATAGCACCTAACGAGAGCACTAGAATCTCCCCCACTAGCCCTTTTCCAATCATCAGCTTTTAGATTTCCTCTACCACATGGCTTACCTCTGTCCATAGGCTTCTTACCCTTCTTGTCAACTAACTCGCGAGAGTGAGATGACTTCAGCTTAAGGTTATCCTCTTTGAAGATTTTGCTACAATCCACCAAATCGACAAATCAGAGAATCATGTGATACCTGATACCTTGCTTAATCTCGTCCCGAAGACCATTCTCAAATTTAATGCACTTCGGGAACTTACCGTCTTCATCATTGTTGTAGTGAACATAGAACTTTTCCAGCTCAACAAATTTGGAAGCATACTTCGGCACCGTCATATTACCCTGTTTCAGCTCCAAGAACTCTATCTCCTTCCTTCCCCGAACATCTTCAGGAAAGTACTTCCTCAGAAACTCTCTTGAATATAGCCCAAGAAATAGCTACACTGTTAGCGTCCAGTTCAGCTCTCGTAGTGACCCACCAATCATCCGCTTCCTCAGATAACATGTGAGTACCATACCTCACTTTCAGGTTCTCAGCACAATCAATAAATCTGAAAATCCTTTCGATCTCCTTCAGCCACTTCTGGGCACCTTCTGGATCATGAGTGCCCTTGAACAATGGAGGATTGTTCCTCTGAAAATTCCCCAATTGCTTGTCAGCACCAATCTCGGCTCCATCGGCATTTCTTCCCAGCACACCAGCAATCATGCCCAGAGCCTCAATGATAGCATCTTTGTTTCTTCCACCTCTTCCATCCATTGTTCTGCTAATCACAAAACAATTCCATTAGAACCAAAAGTATCGACAGTGATAACTCGAACTATTCGCATACGAGGGAATAACTAACACTAAGATTCTGCTCACAACGACCAACTATGCTCTGATACCACTATTGTAACACCCTTCTAAACTCCGCGACAATTATTAAATTAATCAGAGTAAAAACATGCAACCAAGGGTGCCACAATTAATTTAAACCAAAACATATGTCACCTCTCATGCATTATTAGAATCGATTTGGAAAAATACAATATCATGTTTAACACAGCAGAAAATACACATCACCAAAACCAAGATAATAAAACAAAACCGAAAACCATGAAATAGATTACGTAGTTAACTCTAACTAACACTATGCATGTGGTACCAATAAGCCATGGAATTAACCCACCTGACCGATCCAAACATCACCGAGATACGGCCCTACCGGCACAAATTCCACACAATGGGAAATATTCCCATCAATGATCCAAACATCATCGGGATCCATCACCAAGATGATTTAGGAAATGAATGCACACACATATGACATACTTACACATCACCGATTCGAAGAAATGCATCGCCTCACCGTAACCCACCATTATCACCAATAAGTATGCACATGCTTCCGTAATCATTCAATCATTTACACATTTATCACAATAAACATAATAAAAGTCACAATCCATCCATCACTACACCAATACATTGTCATATTCACAAATCACATATATGCACAATGTTTCATTTACCAAAGTAACTAAATCGAGGTTTAAAATAAAATATGGCTACTGCCCATCTCACCAATTTATCATATAAAACATTTAATTAGTTTTGCAACGCCCAAAACGGCACTTAAAAAGGATACACGAATCACATGATACGCTATTTCAAAGTTCAGAAATTTTCTGCACAACAGGGTCTGCTCAGCGAACCTCCAGCGTGCTTATGGGATTAAATTTTCCATAACCCCGCTTCAAGCGACCTATCACAGTAGCTAAATATGTTGGGACCTTCGCTTAGCAGGCTAGGTCTGCTTAGAGAGCTCAATTATTTTTATGAAAATGAACAACATCCGCTTAGCGAGCCAGGGGCCGCTTAGCGGATGTGTGATTATGCAGAAATTCACCTTTGTGACGGACCTGCGATTCCACACATCCAAAATCCCTTCTAAACATCCATTAAAGGCATAAAATCTTCAGATACATCATCACACATTATCAAACATCAACAAAAACAAGTTTTCAATCAATAGTTCATGCAATTTCATCAATTACCCTAAACTGTGGCATCTACAAACCTAACAATCTCAATCCCAATATATCCAATTGAGTCAAACCATATCTTACTCAATTCTATCACATATAATCCCATAATAGATACTAAAAGGAAAAGTCCCCCTTACCTTGATTCAAAGTCTTGAAAGCACTTCTTCTTCTCCTCTTCTCTTTTACGTGTTCTTGCTCTTTCTCCTCTTTTTGCCTTTTTGACTCCTTTTTCACAATTTCCTCTATTTTATGAAAAATAGAAATTATCTTAAGTAAAAGGCCTAACCATCACACCACCTCTTTACTAACCACAGCTTAAGCCCAATAGTTCTTTATTCCACAAATTCCCAATAATTCCATTAATTAATTAATTCTAAATAATTAATCATGATTAAATTAAATAATAGGAAATATGGGGTGTTACATACATAATCTTCCTCCCCTTTTCGATATACCCTTCAGGTTGCCTCATCAGGATCATTTCATCTAGATCATCATACAAGAACACAGTCTTCACATTCATCTGTTCCAATTCAAGATCGAACTGTTCCACCATGGCAAGCAACATTCGAATGGACTTATGCTTCTCAACAAGATAAAACACAGCATTGAAGTCGACACCCTCTTTCTAAGTGAAACCCCTTGCGACCAACCTTGCCTTGTATCTATTCGACGCCACTCCTTTGATTCCTTTATTAACTTTGAAAATCCATTTACAGTTGACTAACCTTTCCCCAGCAAGTTTCTTGATCAGTTCCCAAGTATGATTATCATGAATATATTTCATCTCATAATTCATGGCCTTCAGTGATTCAGTCTTATTTAAACTTCTCGTAACTTCCTTATAATATCAATGTTCTTCGTCTAGAACCTCACTCGCAGAGATTAAAGCATAAGCTATAAGATCTGCATACCCAGGTCTCTGAGGTGGCTTGATGATTCTTCTTGACCTATCTCTTGATAGTAGATAATCATCGACAATTTCCTTAACTTCCTCAGCATCTTCTACTTCTTCTTCGACTTCATTTGGAATATGCAATTCAGCATCAACTTGCTCCACCTCAACGGGAATCTTCTACTTCTTCTTCGACCATCATCATCATCAATTTTCTTGAAAGTCATTTCAGCTTCATTGAAAACTACATCTCGACTGGTGATACACCTCCCGTGACCTGGCTCTAGGCACCATCACCTATAAGCTTTGAATCCTTCAGGGTATCCCATGAACATGCATTTTAGAGCTCTAGGTTCGACCTTGTCTTGCCTAATGTGAGCATAGGCTACGCAGCCCAATACTCTCAGTTTGTCGAGATCAGGTGGATGTCCCGACCAAACTTCTTCATGCGTCTTCATATCTAAGTTGTCAAATGAAATCTTTTTATTATATATGTTACTGTCGAAATAGCCTCAGCCCAAAACACCTTCTTTAATCTAGCACTAGTCAACATGCATTTGACGCTCTCCAAAATAGTTCGATTAAACCTTTCAGCCAAACCATTTTGTTATGGAGTACCTGCAGTTATTCTGTGCCTTGCAATACTAGAGGCAACACAAAAACTATCGAACGCCTCATTGTAAAATTCAAGGCCATTATCGATTCTCAACCTCTTGACCTTCCCGCCATTCTGATTTTCGACCAGAGTCTTCCAACTTTTGATATTCTCAAAAGTTTCATCCTTAGTCTTTTGATGAATACCCATAACTTCCTGGAATAATCATCAATTATGGATAGAAAATACCTTTCTCTTGAATGTGATGGACACCTTGCAGCCCCCCAAAGATCAACATGGATGTAATCAAGGGATCCGTGTGTTCTTTGTTTTCCTTTGTTGAACTTCACTTTGCAATATTTTCCAAGTACACAGGGTTCACAAAACTTCAGCTTTTCGACTTTGTCTCCACCAAGCAGATTTTGTTTCCCTAATTCGACCAGACCCCTTTCATTAACATGGCCCAATCTCATGTGCCAGATTTTTGTCTTTGACAAAGGTTTCATGGATGCATCATTTGTCAAACCACTTACAACTTCAGCCTCAAGGGTATACACGCCTTGTTTCTTCACGCTTCTCAAGACTTCCTTTGACCCCTTCATGAATCTTTGGATACTTATCCCTCCTTGGAAAACATATAATTTCTTGTCGAATTCACCAAGATAAAGCAAATTTCTCTTCAAATCAGGAATATACCTGACTTCAGTCAAAAACATTATTGACTTATCATGGAGCTTGAATCTCACAGATCCAACACCTGCAATCTTGCAAGTTTTTTTATTTCCAAACAATACTGATCCACAATCTTGATCACATAATTACTCGAACAAGTCTTTGTTTGGAGTCATGTGCCAAGTGCAACCTGAATCCATAATCCACTCTCTTCTAGAGTCATTGCTTGAAATCACTAGGACATTAGATGATTCTAAATTATCTTAAACAATGGTTGCATTGCCATTATCGTTACCTCCATGATCTCTCAGACATTCAGGGCACACCTTTCTAGAGTAACCAACCTTCTTACAATGATAGCATCAAATACCCGATGCTTCGCAACTATAAGACTTATGCTTACTTTTGCCTTTCTTCTTGTCGAACTTACCATTCTTTCACAAGAATTTTCCCTTAACGACCAAACCTTCACCAACAGTCGAAGGTTTATGCTCCTTTCGTTCGTTCAAGTACTTAGAATACATGACTAATTGAACTTCTTCAAAGGTCATGGACTCCCTTCCATACAGAAGAGTTTCTTTGTAGTGAGCATGTGATCGAGGCAAAGTGTACAATAATAACAACGCTTGATCTTCATCATCGATCTTCACATTAATATTTTCAAGATCAAGAATTAGCTTGTTGAACATATACAAATGCTCAGCTAACACTTTGTCTTCAATCATCTTGAATGAATACAAAGCTTACTTCAAGTAGAGTCGATTTACTAAAGATTCGGTCATGTTCAAACTTTGAAGTTTCACTCATAACCCTGATGTCGTCGTCTCCTTTGATACCTATCTGAGAACCTTATCACCAAGTGATCGGAAAAATAGTAAGTGTACTATTTTTGCCTTTGTAGTAATAATAGGGAAGATTCCCCGAATGTCGATCTCAAGGACTGCGTAGAAAATACAGATTCTTAAAGTATGATTCAATTGAACAAAAACTAATGTTTTGGTTTTTGGTGGATTAAATCCTTGCAAAGAAAAAATAATGAGAAAATAAATTGACTTTTGTTACCAAATATATGAGATGCTAGGGTGAGTGGTTGATTTGGCATGTAATACTTCAGAATTAAGATCTCTTCAACAAGTTCACAATATTCAGTTACCAATCCTTAGGGTGTTTTCTCCTAAGTCCTTAGTGAGAAAACCTTTGGTCTTCCAACCTAATTCCTAAGTCCTTAGGAATCTAAATTGAAACCAAGCCTTTATTTTATCAAGATTATATGGTGATTATAGGGTATCCCTAGTTCTAGGTGATATCTACTATATTCAAATTATGCACAAACCCTAACAACTACAGTCTTGTACCTGTTAGCCATGGATGAATCCTTATTTGACCGATAAAGAGAACATGAAGAACATTTCATAATTTAAATGAATATTATAAACCAATGTATTGACGAAATCACAAATTCATCGTTATTACAAACCCAAATCAGGACCACCCCCTAGCATTTGGGGGTTTAGCCTCTCATAATATTCAAGAAAGACAAAGTAAAGAATTTAGACATTACAAAGATAATTGGGAACTTTGATCTTCAATGGTGTCCACCGTTGAATCTCTCCGTCTCCGAAACCTTTGATGAAGCTATCTTCTCTCCTCTGTGGTTTTCTATCGTATGATGCAAAAGTCCCTCAATCATTCTCTCAAACTCAACTAAATAGTCTAGGTACAAATCTCAGCCAAATGGAATGTCTAAAGTGCCCTCAAGATGGAGATTTAACGAAAAATCCCTAAAATTGGAAGTTTTCACGCTCTCAGCAACACTGGCCGTGCTTGGAAGCACTGGCCGTGTTGCTCTTTTATTTTTTATTTTTTCTCCCAGCAGCGGGCCGTGCGTGGAAGCACAGACGACCGTGTTGTCTCCCTGGCTTTTGTATGGAGAGTGTCATTTCTCTGACACGGGCCGTGCTTGGAAGCACGGGCGGCCGTGTTAGACCCCAGAGCCTTGAATTTTCATCTTTCTCTTGCTTCTCCTTCCTTCATAGTTGCTTTGACACTTAAGATGACTTGTTCAAACCTGAAATTTATACACAACTAACCAAACGGCATCAAAAGAATCTAAATAACTTAAATTAAAACATAATGCAAAGTAAACATAAAAACAATGAAACATGAAATACTTAAACAAAAGCAATAAAACATTGATCAAAGTGTTACCGAATCGACAAATTTCGAACGAATACATGACAAAAATTAGGTAGAAATGGTGACCGATCACCAAGGCTCAACAAAATTGCGTTGTGTGCTTTCTCGATCATAGTCGTCTTCTCCGCTGCCGTTAATGCAACATTCATGGCTACCTCTCCGTTCAACGCTTCCAAGCAACCTTGCTGAATCAGTAGGGCTTACATCTTCAAGCGCCACAGACCATAATCATTCACTCTGGTGAACTTTTCAATCTCATACTTTGTTGAAGGCATCTTCTCCACGCCCAGCGCACCAATTTGTTGTGAATTCAATGCCAATAACGAAGTATAAAACAAGGAAAGAATAAAGAACAAGGAAGAAGAAGAAGAACACAAGAATTTGTTATAACTGCTATTCTTTTACTTTCTCTTAGAAAACAAGATTACAAGTTTACAAGAATAACAAATAACCTCTCTCACCCTAAATTAGGATTTGCAGCATGCAATGATGAGAGACTAGTATGCTATTTATAATAAAACCTAACATACTAAATAATGGACTTTTTCCACAAGGCCCATTACACAAGCTAACTTAATAAACAATCTAACTTAACAAATTAGGGTTTAAACACTAAAAACTAATTTAACATGCTAACAAACCTAGCATCTTTGACACCAACATGTGAACAACCTTCGACTTCATGCTTAATCCTGTCAAACCAAAAAGCTACCCTTCGACCATACTAGAGTTTGATCCAATATCTCACAATTCGTAATGAAAAACATCAACAATATTTTTCTTAACTTTCCAACATAAGTTATAATCATTATAATTCAATATTCAACATACATCATCAAATAAATCCAACAAAGTGGAGTTATACAAAGGTTTTACTCCCTACATAACAAAACAAACGTAATTAATCCTAGTGTTACATATCAGAGCTGACACCGACTCATTCTACACACTATGAGACAATCTCCTTGGCTAACCTTAATCTCAAGCTACTTCAAATTACTTGCGCGTTACCAATATAGGGGTAACATTCAAATATAAGGGGTTAGATATTATAATAGTATAAGAAAGCGTATGATAACAAGTATATGAGAATAAAGTCATACACAATTCACCACTTCATAAAACATCAATATCATACATCAACAAGTAGTATACAAGTATTCCACAACAATCAGCTCATCATCACATCATTAGTTATACAAAGATTCATCTCTAAGTAGCTCATCATCATTCATCAACAATTACTATGCAAGTATTCAACCATAGAAACGCATAATCACACCAGTAGTTATACAAGGATTCATCATAAAATAGCTCATCATCGTGAAATATTTTGGTGTAATATCATAGAAAAAGTACCTTTGAAATCATGATTGTATTCATAAGGAGAAACAGTAGGAGTACGTGTTTATGATCAAGCCTATGGCGGAAACTTTATCTTTGAGGAAGAAATTAGTAAAATGTTTTTGTAAGAACATTTGAACTCTAAAAGATTTAAAACATATGTTAGTTGCTATGCGGATTTTGAATGAGTTTACATACATGCATGTATGTGAAGTCTTTAAAAAAATTTGTTATTCCCATACTTCCAATTTGAACTAATTTCTTGAAGACATGAAATTATTCAAGCATTAAATTGTTTGATAAGTCATTTTTTTTAAATCATTTTTAGTCTATTAATTTCATAGTTTATTATTTACTTTAGTTTTGTATTGTTCATGTTTTACTTCAGTTTTCTTGTTTTTTTAGAGAAAGATTAAAATCTATGTTTTAGAAAAAGAAGAGAAAAACCAGAAAGATGTCTGAACATCCTTAGAAGACTGAGGCAGAAAGAAGATATTTTTATCAACTTGAACACTAACAACTCAAAGGTTTATCCAACGTAAATCTAAAACGATATTCCTTTTTGTTAATGTTGATTACTCAAATGCTGCTGGAACATTATGTATATATTTCAATATAGGGGAGATGAATTGAAAAAGTTCTCAAGTCAAGTCTCACATTGTGTGGTAGTTGAAAAAACTCCTTAGTCCCGCATTTCTTAGATTAGAAATCTTGGCTAATTTACTTCATTATATAAGGAAGTCACTTGTTTCATTCCAAAACAACACCAAAAATGTATTTTGAGTTTTTCCTTCCTCACTCTCATAACTCCGCGTCTTTCGAATTGTCGAAGCGCCAACTTCTCACCCTTTCTTTCTACTCATTGAATTTTCCGAGTACTTTCTTGAATTCTCCTTAGAGAATAATGTTAATTTCTCCTCGTTTGAGTTGAGAAATTATCAAGTATAATTTCTTTTCTTGGATTCTCTTTAGAGAATTATTGAAATTTCTCTTGGTTTGAGAAATTACTACGACTGGTCGTAATACCAGATACTAAGATGGTATGTATACCATATTTGAATGGTCTTAGTACCATCTGAGGGTGTATTTCTAGACCGATTATCTACCGTGCAAGTAGTAATCGTATTGGCTGTTTTATCCTGGAGGCTTCATGGTTATTAAGAGCTGCTTTGCATAATTTTGGCAGTACCGCGAAATGTCTTAAAGAAAGTGTACGGATCTGCGAATCGATCCTGTAATTTCTTTGGTGGCAAACTTGTTAAAATCGTGATCCAACAAATGCTAATATCCAAGATCTTACAAACTTACTAGGTAAAGGTAGTAAATTGAATGATTTGTTACTTTGATTTGAATCATGTGTTTATGTATGTAATTTAAATCATACAAAATATGAGTCGAATAACAATTTATTTATTTTTAAATTAAACTTTGATTCGAATTAAACAACATGTGATTCGAGTCAATAAGTGTTGTGATTTGAATCACACATTTTTCTAATTCAAATAAGAGGGGCAGAGCCAAATCCAATAGTTGATATTTTGACTTATATTCTATCGTAGTTTCAGCAAGGTGAATTTTAATAGTTGCTTGGATCATTATTTGTGAGCACCTGATTAATAGTGTTGGTAGAGTAGCTTTATGTTGTTTCGTTTTACTTTGATATATTGTTTTTGCTCTTTTGATGAATATCTACCTCTTTCTTTTTGTTATATTATTAATTCTTATTTAAAAAAAAATCTTGACTATTACTAATTATTTGAAATTTTAGTAATATTATATGCTTATTGACTATTCAAAACATTTATTACTGGTTTTATATTTATTATTTAGTATTTATTCCAAACATTTCCATACATATATTTACTACATTTATACCTATTTATGAAAAAAAAATACTTTTTTATTATATTAAATAATTAATATATCAGGATGATATACAAACCATATACATTGCATATTCAATAAATTTAAAAAATAAAATTTTTCTCATAAATAAATAAGATCAAAGAGAATATTTAGTATTTATTACTAACAAATAAATGCTATTTAATTAGGTTTAAATAATAAATTTTATGCAAAACAATACACCTTTCAAAACTATATAGTAGAAATGATGTTACTCTTATATACTATTACAAAATATAAAATATAAGGCAAAATTCAACAAAAATGGCTGTTAACAACTATCAATGTTATATTGTAGGAGTTTCATGCATTGCTTTGGTCTTAGTTTCAGGTAAAGAGAAATTGTTTGCTTTTAATATGCCTTAGTTGTATATTTAATAAACAATTTACTATAATTATAATAAAAAATTTACCATGCTTTGTTATATTAATATTGATATACTATATATTCAACACTATTTCGATTGAAAGGGGGTTATATTGTCTGCAAATCATAGTTCAATACACAAAACGAATAATAAAAAAAAAATTAATAAAAAATTATGATTATAATATTTAATTCAGGATTGGTTACTGGTGTGAAGACTTCAACGGTTGAACTTCGAAAAGCATCCTGTTTTATAGGGTTGCCAGGTAATCCAAACTTATGTTGTTTTGAGGATTGTTCTCCAAATTGCCGCCAAGATTGTGTGAACGCTGGATATAAAGATGGAGCACTACTAGAAATACTTGATTTACCTGCGGAATTTCCTGCAGGTTTACCTGCGGAATATCCTGCAACACTAATAAATATATTAAATTTTTCTGCGGAAATGGAATTGGCAGAAAATTCCGCAGGAATACCTGCGGATTTTACTGCGGAATAAGTATTTTGAACAAAATAGCTAACTTTATTAAACAATCCGCAGACAATTTCGCAGGAAATGTTTCTGCAGATTTTGCTGCGGAATTCTATCACAATAAAAACAAACCACAATACAGAAATCCGCAGATAATTTCGCAGGAAAGTTTCTTGCGGATTTTGCTGCAAATTTGGCATATTCAAATTTTTCTAAAAATAATTGTAATTTTTGTTTAAATTTTACAATTATATATAAAAAAACTTTCCTTATAAATTACTTTTACTATTTTTGGTTGGAATTAAATAATAGCTAATATGTGTATATATATTTTTCTTAATATTTTTATTTTATTGATCAATATAAAAATACTTTTATGTTTAATTTTTTATTTTGAATTAATATTTTTTATAATTATTTAGTGTAAAAATATTTATTAATTATAAGTGAATTAGTGTGTATGTGTAAAATTGGGGAGAAAAAGTAGGGAGCAACCGTACTCTTTCCCTAATTTATCTTGATTGTTTTGTTAATTTTAAGTTAGATTGATTATAAACTTAGGTGATTTGTTTGAATTTGTTGTCTTATGATTTATTTTTAAATTTATTAATTCATCGGTATGTAGTGAAATATTACTTTGAGTTATTAACTTTTACATTGTTTGGGACCTTTATAATTCTTGCTGATTTAAAATTATTTTAAATTTAAATTTAATCTCATTTATTTAATATACATTTTATTTTATAGTGAATTATATTGGTTCTCTTTATTATAAAGTTTTAATTTTAGAAATTAATGTGTTATATGAATTTATATTTGACTATAGTTAAAATATTATTAAATAATTTTAATTTTATAAATTATTTTTACTATTTTATTGAAGCATGGAAAAAATTTTATTAATATATTATTACCAATTAAAGTTAAGAGACTACTTTCCCTTATTATTCTATTTAGATTCAGATGTTCATATTAAAATTAATTTTTATAAATTAAGAGTTAGTAAATAAATAACTAAAATATTTTGAAATTTTGAAATTTCTCTTTTAGTTTTTAGGTGTGCTTAAAATTATAAAATTTATAATTTTATAATTTGATTTACTATATTATTTTGAAGAAAAATAAATAGTTATTCATTTGTTTTGTATTTTTATAGTTGTATATAATAAATATAATTTGGTCTATTTCTATAATAGATATAAAATTTTAAAAAATAAAATTAAAAAAAGATAAATAGAAAGAAAGATTAAGATAGATACTTATTAGTGACCTAAAAATGCTTCTTCGGTGAGAGCAAACACAACTTGTTCAGAAGCGCTTCAGCGGAGAAGCACTTTTTCTCACGCGCATCGGCACAAGCTTTCTCGGTTTCTCTTGTGCGACACACTCTCAAACTCATGCTCTCTCCCTCTCAATTCTTACGCAACAACAACAATTACGACGTAGATTCTGTTGGTCTCGAATTAGTTGGATTTGGATTTCAGAACTGATTTGAATTGTTAACGCTTCAGGATTCGATTCGCGTTAGGGTTCAGAGTCTGTTTGCGCTCGAAATTTCAACTCAGAGCAGGTTAGTTTTGTTTTGTGATTCTTTGCATTTTTACGGTTTTTACTCCATTACGGGTTATGCTACAACTGATTGGGATTCGATTTCAATATAAATTTCAGTTTGAGTTTAAGTTAGAGCAGGCATACGATATCATAAAGCTGAGAATGGAGGAATGCTTACCGGTTGAAGCAACGAGGAGAAGAAAATGCAGCTTTCAATCTTGCTCACAAGGTATTCGATAAAATGCCTCACCGAAGAACTATTTCTTGCTAAAAAGGTGCTTAAAATTTAAGACAACTTCCTCTATTTCCACCGTCGGTATATAACAATTAATCTCTTACTATAATTATATTTGATGTATGCAGATTGAAGCAAAGGATTCCAAGAGAATCTACAATATGATTGATGTTTTGCGAGAGGGTAATATGCGATAAAAAGTTCTATGGAGTATGATGCAAGATGTGGAAATTTGGGATTCTAATAAAGCAATTTTTTCATCTTGTGTCCGATTTTCGTATCGATTTATTTGAGGAAAGCTTAGTTTGTACTGTTGTGGCTTATCTATAACATGATTTGAGTAAGAACAATATAATATAGAGATGTACGGTTACTAATTTCTTTTATTTTAACTAGAAGCCTGATTATATAATAATGACAAATTCTACAGCCTAGCTTAAAAAATTAAGGGATAGTTCAGTTTTGTTCTAAAAGGATTGAAATTCATTTTTCATAGAAAACTAGGGATGGATTGAAATTTAATACTAAATGTAATGATAGATTATACTTTTCATTTTTAATAATGTGACTATGTAGTAACTTTGTTGCAAATTTTATAGTATTTAGTTCTATGAATTTGAATTTGTCTTATTAAAATTCAAAACATTTTAAATTATAATTTTATTTTATATATAATATATAATGTTTCGATCATTTATTAAAATAAAAATTTGTTCAATTTGAGTTAGAAACTACTTGCGGATTTACCTGCGGAATTTTCCTGCGGATTTACTTGCGGAATTTTCCTGCGGATTTACCTGCGGAATTTTCCTACGGAGTTACCTGCGGAATTTCCTGCTGAAAATATTACCCACGAAGGTTTTAGCTGGGGACAAGAAACCGCAGGAAACGTGTTTCCTGCGGAAATTTAGCTAAAATCCGCAGGTAATTCCGCAGGAAATTGAGTATTTCTAGTAGTGGAGGGTGTGTTGATGTAGCTCTTGGTGGAAAATGTTGTTGTCATAAGTAATTAGACAAATATTTTTGTGATACTTGGTTGAGTTATTAAAATAAGAAATCAATAATATCTTAGAATAATGAGTTTAATTACTATGCACTTAAATTTTTACATTATCACTATATAATAACCATTCAATTTTAAAAATTTCTTTATACGATTAAAATTAAAATTAAATTCTTGAGTAATTAAAGAAATTTTATATAAACATTTCTTTAATTACCCAACATCGACATTTTTCCATTTTTATAGTAAAATAAGCGCGCGTTCCTTAATATTTTTTATTTAAAATTGAAAGCATAATAACTACGGTTGTTTTATCAACCGTGGTTATATGTTTCATGTATCACTACGGTTGAAACTCCAACCATTGTGAAATTGTTTTCCTCAAAATTAAAACATAGTAGTGATTACAGTGATTTCTAGTAAAACAATCGCTAGTATTTCAAATTATTAAATATATTTTGGTTACTTACAGGATCGACTAGATTGATCCTAGGACATGTGTCTAAAAGTTTATAATCTATGCACTTCGATTGTAATGATAAAGGACAAGACTCGAAAGAAAAAAATATGTATAAATGACTTGAATTTATAAAATTGAGACTGAATGTAAAAATACAAATGGTGTTACACGTACATTGTCAATGAAACTCTTTCTCTTTCACTTGGTACTTGAGCGATTTTTTGAGTGATTTGTACAAAATGAACACCTTTGAATCCTACCACTAAGAATCTTATTTATACTAATTGGACCCTAACGGTCTTACGCTAATAGAACGCCACTTTGTTTCTTTGCATGCGTTTTGATTTTTTGATGCTTACACGTGTCTTTCTAATCAAATAAAACACTTTGAAATTCAAAACATTTCCGCTCGAAGCTCTGAAGTGCGAAACAACGCGACTTTGCCAACACATATTTCTCAGAAATATCTCGAAATATCCTAAGTCTTTTCGAATTAGGGTTTTGAAATTAGGGTTTTAAATCAACACCTAAACCTAATTAATTTTTTAATGGTTAAATACCAAATTATAAAAAG
Source organism: Vicia villosa (assembly GCF_029867415.1). NCBI lineage: Eukaryota > Viridiplantae > Streptophyta > Magnoliopsida > Fabales > Fabaceae > Vicia > Vicia villosa. Next base: position 218,503,955 of record NC_081182.1, on the reverse strand, counting down.
AATAGGTATAAGGGTACATGAGAAAGTCAAGGACATGTCACTCTAACCCTATAAAAATATTTACAAAAAAGCACAAAGTTGATTTGAAGAGAATATTCAAAAAGGAATGATTTTTGTTAATTTTTTAACACTTAAAACCTATTTTTGATTTAATTTTTAAATGAGATGAAAATAAATATTTTTGTATTTTTAATTTATAACATAAAAATATACAAGTTAGATAACCAAAATAATTAATTTTTCTATTTTTAAATGATTTTCAAAGTTAATAAAATAAGGTGAAGAAAACTAGTGGTAAAAAATTGGAAATGGCCCTTTGGAGGTTTGAACCCATGCCCTCACATTCATAGCTTAAAACCTAAGCCACTGGGCTAGCGCTATATGTTGATCATAAGGCCCAATCAGTTAACAAAATATCAAAACAAGTGAGCAATAGAGAAAATGAAAATAAAATGATCAAAAGTGTAAAAGAGGTGGCTCGAACCCACACCCAAACACACTAAAGCCTTAACACACACACACGCTTTCCATTTGTACCATACGATGTAATTAGTTTAGAAACACAAACCAATCAATATATTATAAAGTTCGCACTGAAATTCAAATTCAAACAAACTCAGCAACTTCATCTTCTTTGTGATGCAAGAGCAACAACTTCAATGGCTAGATTTTCAAACTTGTTCAAATCTCAATCAATTTTAGCAAAACAAAAGTGCAAAATGCTCAGATTTGAAACACGAATCCAACCACATGATTAGCAATAATTAATTCCAACCCTAGATCATGAATTTCTGGGAAACTCGTATGAACCCTAAAAATAGTTTTTCAAATTAAATCCTTAAAACTCAAAATTAAGCCATAAAACCTTTGGGATATTGATCCTCACATCTTTCTGAGTAGATTGATAACAAGAAATGATCAGAATGATGCCTAAATGAGTAAGCTTGAGTTTGAGTTTTGTACCTCTGAAAAATGGAGGTCTACCCAAACCTGGAGGTGTTACAGAACTCCTTTTTTGACCTGGATAGCTTCCTTGTATTATAGGGAAGCTAAATGAATGCTTAATTGCTCCTCAAGACCTCTAGAACATGAAGATCGACTGTACCTACAAAATGGAGAAATTCAAAGTGCAACAATGGCTTCCAAGTGTTACAGTGGTTAGTGAATGATCTGAACAGCTTCTATATGATATATGGAAGGTGTTTGGATGATTTGTTTGAGCAATGTGCTTATGGAATGAAGTTTGGAAGCTTTAATAGAGGTATGAAGGTGATTCTGAGTTTGAGGTTTTTGGGAAGTGTTTGGAAATGATCAACATCTTCTATATAGTGTATAGAGGGTGTTAGAAAGGTTGGTTTCTACCCTGAATTTCTCTAACTCAAAATTGCTATGAAAATGCAAATGACACAAAAAATAGACTTTTGAATGAAGAATGACTTTGGGATTTCTTGTGTGTTTGACCTAGGGAGTGAGGCCCTCTATTTATAGGCATGAATTATGGTTTGTGGAGGGAAAAATTCTCGTCCATTTGGGCTCCCATGTGATACTTGTACCATCTTGCTGGTTTGTGAAGAAATGAGAAAGTTATGGTTCCCATGGTGAAGTACAATGCTTTAAGCATGATTGGAGAGATTGGTCTGCAGCTTAGAATGTTACTTATTGTGTTTGTAATGCTTTTGGTGCAGAAGAGACATGGGAGAGGCTCAAGGAGAGTTGACGTAGTGTATAAAGCTTCTTTTTCAAAATGGAAGTCACCACTTTAGTCTTGAAATGGAATGGATTTTGGACAAAGCTTGAAACACTTGGGTAATAGCTCAAAAGAATGTGTAATATTCTGATTATGTCCTCTTAAAAAAGTTAGAAGACCTGTCTTGGCTTGATTCTTGAAGATTTGGATAAGCTTGCAAGTTGATTCTTCAAAGTTCTTCATGAAAATAGCTTGAATTCAAGTGACATGGAACTCTCTTTGCAAAATCATATCTCATAGCTCAAGCCATGGAATTTCATGCTAATGGTATTTTTGGAAACTCCTGGTGTGTCCCCTGAAGATATATCATATTCAATGATATGTGGAGGGTAATATCAATTGACTTATTAAATTAGCCTAAGATACTCGAGGTTTGACCCAAGCCCACTCATAAAGTCATTTACAATAAGTTTGTTGATGAGAGATCAGAAGGAAGCAATTTATTTGTGATATCTTCTCTAGAAGACCAACCAGAGGTCTTTGTTTTGTTTTCTTGTTTTTGCTATCTTCTCTGGTGAAAACTTCGGTTTTCTTGTTTTTGTTTTGTTTAGTGAAAGATTAAAATCATTGTTTAAGTAAAAGAAGAGATAAACGAGAAAGATGTCTGAACATCCTTGAAAAACTGAGGAGGAAAGAGGAGATTTTCATCAACCTGAACACTAACAACTCAAAGCTTTATCCAACACAAATCTAAAATGATATTCCCTTCTGTTGATGTTGATTACTCAAATGCTAATACCCAAGATCTTCAATGATCTTGATCCAACAAACTTGCTAGGCAAAGGTAGTAAATTGAAGAATTTATTACTTTGATTTGAATCACGTGTTTGTGTATGTAATTTGAGTCATACAAAGTATGAGTCGAATAACAGTTCATTCTTTTAAAAAGTAAACTTTGATTTGAATCAAATAAAATGTGAGTCGAGTCAATAAGTATTGTGATTAGAATCACACATTTTCCTAATTCAAATTCAGGGAGGCAGAGCCAAATTTTGAACTTCGAATAATCAACTTTATTTGAATTATAACATTTTTTATTCAAATCAAGCTTCACAAAACCTTGATTTAAATATTCTAACTTATGTTTCAAGCTATAGTTGATATTTTGACTTATATCAAATTGCAATGGTTAGAAACACATTATCATGGGTCCAAATCCAATAAATTAAATGTAAAGGTGTCGCAAGGTACATATCTAAACAAATGAAATGATCAGCTTACAAACAAATTATAAATATGTGATAAATAAAACTACACACACTAATCAAATTTAGATAGAACATCAAAATAAAATGATACCTAATGCAATGCAATTTCAAATACAATCATAAAAAATTTCTCTACACCTTAACAAAGATTATTGAATAAAATTGGTGAACTTTACGATGCTTTAGAGGCATTAATCGATGGCATTAATAATCGCAACGGGGAACAATGGCATTTTCTAGGGGATTCTCGATCCTCAAATTCCTTGAAGGAAAAGCATTAATCCATAAAACATGATTATGACAAATAGAAATAAAAATGTTCATGACTTTATACCTTGAATAACATAGAGTTAAATATGTTTTTAGTCACTATAAATATGCGATCATGCATTTTTAGTCCCTATAAAATTTTCCTTCAATGAATGGTCCTTCTAAAATTTTTATGCATGTAATTTCTGTCAAACTCATGTGTATTTTAGAATGATTATTTTGCAGACATATTCATAATTTTTTAAAAAGTTTCTGGAAAAAAAAAAGAATTCAAAATTTAATTTCTAAGGTGAGATTTTTATTACTTTTATCATTATTTTTTAAAATTTGAAAAATTCATATTTAATTCTTCTCGTTTTAAAAATTCTAAAACTTGGTAAATAAATATTTTACAGTATTCTAAACATATATATAAAAAATTATTCAAAAATTTAAAAATTAAAGGGTAATTAATCAGTTTTTAAAATTTTAGAAAATAGGAGGGACTGAAATTACATGCATAAAAATTTTAGAAGGACCATTCATTGAAGAAAATTTTTATAGAGACTAAAAATGCAGGATCGCATATTTATAGGGACTAAAAACGTATTTAACCCAATAACCTATAATGTTGAGAGAAACATGTTGAGATTGTCACAAAAAGAGTTTTAAACAAACACAAATTTAAGTTAGAATTTGTGAAACACATTTTACATATCTAGTATAATATTAAACTGTTTGATTTATGTTCAATGTATTTCAACATCACGACAACAGTTGCATCATACATATGTAATTATATAGAAAACTAATGAAATTTTTTTAACAGAATTGCAGCTATCGAACAATGAGTTAAAGAATCTCACACTAATTGAGATTGAGAACATGATGCAATCGAATCGAAGAAGTTTGCATGAATCTAAATGTATGCCGTATCCAGATTCATACGTCACAAAACATGTTGGCAATAGGCTTATTTATGACGAACTTAATTACAATGATGATACCGAGAAACAGAAATTCCAAGAACTTTTTCATGCCCTTACATGTGATTTATTTTCTTTATACTATGAATTACAAAAATGATTTTTATTGTCCTTGCACTTATAATTCTTGGTTTGTATTTTATAGATGAACAACGTTTGATATTTGAGAAAATCATGGATGTTGTTAACAAACAGAGTGGAGGAGTATTTTTCTTGCATGGTTACGGAGGGACTGGTAAAACTTTCATGTGGAGAACACTATCAAGTGCACTTCGTTCTCAAAAAAAATTGTTCTTACTCTTGCTTCAAGTGGGATAGCTTCGTTATTATTGCCGGGTGGAAGAACAACACACTCAAAGTTCAAAATACCTGTGTCAACGCTTGACAACTCAACTTGCAACATCGACAAAGACACTGAACATTCTCAATTATTTGAAGCAACAGATGTGATAATATGGGATGAGGCACCTATGTCTCACAAGAACTGCTTCGAAGCATTGGATAAAACCCTTAAAGATGTAATGAGCAAAAAGGGTGTTAAGAATACTATTTTTGGTGGAAAAGTTATTGTATTTGGAGGAGATTTCAGACAGATTCTTCCTGTTGTTCCAAGAGTTGGGCGTTCTGATATTGTTCATGCATCAATTAGTTCATCTTATGTATGGGATTATTTCCAGGTTTTAACACTATCAAAAAATATGAGACTTCAAGAGGGAAGAGACAACACAAGTTCTAATGAACTAGCGGAATTTTCAAAATGGATTTTAAATGTGGGTGATGGTAAGATTTGTGAACCCAATGATGGTTTGGTTGATATTGAAATTCCTCCAGAGCTATTAATATCAAATTGTGATGATCCTATAAGAGCAATTGTTGAAAACAAATATCCCAATTTGTTTGAAAAATATCAAGATGTTGAATTCTTACAAGGAAAGGTTATTCTTGCTTCAACCAGTGAAGTTGTGGACAAAATCAATCATTATGTATTAGACTTGATACCAGGTACATGTCAGTTATATTTACTGTATTATTACATTCATAATATATATATATTTAAGAACATAGTTTTACTAATTTATTTATGTTTTGCTTTTAAACTTTTTTTAGGAGAAGAGAAAGAGTATTTGAGTTTTGATTCCATTGATAGAACAAATTCAAGTTATACTGAAGCATATGAAGTTCTAACTCCTGAATTTCTCAGTAAATTAAGAACGTCAGGGCTTCCCAATCATAGGATCAAATTGAAGGTTGGTACACCTATTATGCTAATGAGAAATTTGGACCAAGCCGATGGGTTGTGCAACGGAATAAGATTAATTGTTACAAGATTTGAAAATCATGTCATTGAGTCAAAAATCATGTCTGGAAAGAACATAGGTAATATTTTTTACATTCCACGAATGTCTATGTCACCTTCTGATTCACCTTGGCCATTCAAGTTGATTAGAAGACAATTTTCGATTATTGTCTCCTATGCAATGACAATTAATAAGTCACAAGGTCAATCTCTTGATAGTGTTGGATTGTATTTGTCTACTCCTGTGTTTAGCCATGGTCAATTATATGTTGCAATTTCAAGAGTTAAGAGCAAAAGTGAGCTAAAAACCCTAATTCATGACAAGGAGAATGTACCGTGTTCTACTACTACTAATGTTGTGTACAAGGAAGTCTTTCAAGCACTTTGATAGTTGGTAAACTTTATATCTTATACTTTACGATTCAAATTAAAAATCTATTTTGAATTAAAATATATAGTATGTACATTTTCCATGTATTTCAAGAAGTATATAATTTTTCCTATTTGTTCATGCAGACGTGATTCGTTGATAGGACCGACGCTTGCTACAAATATGGAGTTAAATGCGAACATGGTTTACATGAGACATATTTTTAAATACGTTGAATGTAGCGCATTGCAATGTAAAGCTTATTATTAGTTTTACTCATGTTAGCTGTATTGTTTAATTTAACTTTTGAAAAAAATTGTATATCGTTAATTGAATTACATGTTATTAGAAGGACCATTCATTGAAAAAAAAATTATAAAGACTAAAAATGCAGGATTGCATATTTATAGGGACTAAAAACGTATTTAACCCAATAACATATAATGTAGAGAGAAACATGTTGAGATTGTCACAAAAAGAGTTTTAAACAAACACAAATTTAACTTAGAATTTGTGAAACACATTTTACATATCTAGTATAATATCGTTCTGCAAGGACTTATTATTATGATTATTTATTTTTCTTATCTTTTGATTAGTTTAAAGATATCATTTTTGATAGAAGAATTTTTTTATAATTTAAATATGCACAAAATAAATATTGGAATTATGATTATTTATCGCTTTTAGATAGTATAATCTTGGAATTATGAGTCTTTTCTTGTTTTTTTTACACTTCCTGTGTTTATCTTGATGAATATTCACCTCTTTTTTAATATATTATTATTTGTTATTTAAAAAAAAAAAAACTTGACTACTATTAATTATTTCAAATTTTAGTAATATTATATGATTTGTTGACTATTCAAAAACATTTTCATACAAAAAATAACTACATTTATACTTTTTCTGATTCTATTTATGTAAAAAAATTGCTTTTTAGATATTTAAATAATCAATGTAATACAAATCAAATACATTATATATTAAGTAAATTTAAATTGTAAACTTTTTCATATCTATAAGATCAAAAAGAGTATTGAGTATTTATTACAACTTACAAATAAATAATTTTTTATAAAGTTTAAATAATGAATTTTATGCAAAACAGTGCACTTTTCAAGTCTATATAAATGGATGTGATCTTACTCATATAAACCTATTACAAAATATAAAATATAAGGTAAAATTCAACAAAAATGGCTTTTAAAAACTATCAATTTTATCTTTTAGGAGTTTCATGCATTGCTTTGGTCTTAGTTTCAGGTAAGGAGAAAAATTTGCTTTTAATATCTCTGAGTCGTATATTCCATAAACAATTTACTATATTTATATTTGAAAATCAGTCTTAGTTTCAAGATTCTTAGAGGTCCTGTGTATATATTATTGTAGATTAACCATAAAAAAGCAAAAAGATGCTACATTTAACCGTAGTTTAGACGTTATAAATATTTTATGAAGTTCTATTTAACTATGAATTAACTATGATAAATTTGATATTTTGTACCCTAATACGCTTTGTAGCTCATAAAAATTGCCCTATTAAAAATTTACCATCCTTTGTTATATTAATATTTAATATATTCAACAATAAAGTGAACGTTTCTTCGATTAAATAGTGATTACAGTCTGCAAATTATAGTTCAACAAAAAAAATATCAATATTTTATGTTTAATGTAATTATCGGAGTTCGACTCTTAAATTTTTACCATTGTGTATGAAAATTTAATATTTTTTATGTTTACTAGTAATAAAATTATGATTATATTATTTCTATTCAGGATTGGTAACTGGTTTGAAGACTCCAATCGTTGAGCTTCGAAAAGCATCATGTTTTATAGGGGTGCCTGGTAAGTTAAACTCGTGTTGTTTTGAGGATTGTTCTCCAAATTGCAAACAAGACTGTATAAATGCTGGATTTAAATTAGGTGGAGTGTGTTATGAGATAGCTATTGGAAAAAAATGTTGTTGTTATAAGTAATTAGACAAATACTTTTGCAATACATGATTGTGTTATTAAAATAAGGAATCAATAATATCTTTAAGTAATTAAAGAAATGTAATTTAAAGGTTTAATTAATACAATTGAAATTATGGATCAATGACAAATTTTTGTCATCTTTTATATTTAACCAAAATAAATATTTCCATTCGAACCGCTATTTGATGAGATAAAAAATAGAATACGTAAGACGATTAGAGAAAGAATATGAATAAATTGATAATTTATTATAATATTATTTCTAAGATAAAGAGATGCTCTTATCTTCTATTTTCTTCTCGTCTATCAGTGTACCTAAAAAGATGTTGTCGTTCAGGAATTTCTAAATAGTCAACATCACGAATTGTCAAATCATGATAAGATCATCCATAATCTTAACTAGACCCTTCAAGAAAGAAAAAAAATCTTAAAAGGGAAAATTGTTTGATTATGGATGCATAATGTCAGTCAGTCGGCCACTCTTAAAGATAGAGTTACATAATGTTAGTGAGTCGGCCACTCTTAATTAGCCCCTCGATGGCACTCTTCCATTGGATGCAATCATCAGTGTTATGGTCGTGACTTTTATGAAAGTGGCAATACTTCGACTTATCAGTGTGAACTATTTCTCAAACATGGTAAGGAAAGCCAAATTTCGAGCTTCTAAAACTCGATGTTAGGACTATCATGATAGGTATTCTTGTTGGGATTTTAAGAGGGTTTTTTCAAATTTTTATCCTCTTAGCAGAATAATCCCGATGAAAAGATCTTGATTAAATCAATATTCACAAACCAAATACCAAAAAGGATTAAAAAATTACTTCTTGAAACGTAGTTTATCTTTTGGGTAAGAAGTTAGAGTAAAAAGTGTTTAGTGTTTTAATAGTATTTGAAATTATAAAATTTAACTATTGAGTAAAAAATTATTAATGAAAATAATAAAATATAGTACTAACCGAAAGTTTCAAATAATATTTTAGCATTGAAGAGTTTAAACATTCTATACAAAGAAAAATAGAATGTTAGATACACTAAAATATTGAGATCAATTGATTCAATTTTTTTTATTTTTTAAATTTAAAGTGAAATATTTTACTTACAACCTTGATCTAATAGGAAAAATATCAAAATTGTATATTTTATATAAAATTTAGTTTTTAATGATGTAAATAATTGTCAAAACAATTAAATTTTATTATACTGTTTTATGTGTGTATATATATATATATATATATATATATATATATATATATATATATATATATATATATATATATATATATATATAAAGTTATACGAAATAATATATATAATATTGTAAAAATAATGTTATACAAAAGAACAACAACAAAAGTAATAATTATGTTCTTTCATATAATAGATAATCTCTATAATAATATTGCTCACTCATCTAAATAAAAGTTATTTTTTGGCAATTAAAAATTCTATTATATAATTAATGGTGACTCAACCAATCTTTATCCTCCGACAAAATATGTGATTCAACTTAAAAAAAAATAATAATAATTCTAATTGACCAAATCTCCTATATAATATATCATTAAGAAAGATAAAGTCAAAAATTTCATACATTTAAAATTTCATTTCTGAGTTTTTATTAATGAATCATGATCAACCTTTGATCAAATGATGAATATAACCTCAAATATTTGATGTTGACCAAAAGTCTTGAAGTTTGACTCTATCTTGACTATAGTTGACTTTTAGGTCAACATAGTCGACTGTGGATCATTTGAGCATTTGAATGAGCAAATCCTTGGAATTGAAGCTTGACTTTTGACATGGAGATACTTTGAACCCTAATAAACCATATGAAATCCATTGGAACCCTTGATACATCTTTTCTCCTTAGAAAATCCAAAACCCTAACTTGGGGACCTTTTGATTAGGAGATAGTGACTTGAGTTTAACCATTGAGCCTTGAGCCCTTGAAGATGAAATGAGATGGGCAAATTTTGGGGTATGACAATATGACTTCAAGAATTGCCTTCGACTAGCTTCCTGCATCCTTGTTGAAGTTGTTCTTGTGTTAGTTCGCGTGCACACATTCCTCACATACTTTGTTTAGAATGTTGATTTATGGTAATCTTGAAACCATATTTCTTCTTTTGAAATCTCTTATGTCTTTAAAGTTGAGATGGCTAAATCGATAGCGCCATATCTATTCATCTCTGCTAGGTGCAGTTGCAAGGCACTTCTTCTCCATCACATTAAGTTCAATTTTGAAAGTTCTATTCTAAGACATATGAGCCTTCAAGATTAACCTTCCACATGAGTGACAGCTCTCATCATCTTGTCTTCAATCGACACATTGTAGTTATTTTCGACCATTTTCCCTATGCTAAGAAAATTGCACTTCATGCCTGGTATGTACAACACTTTGGAAATTACTAACCTTTTGTCATCTTTCCCCATAATCAGAATATCACCAATACAATCAGCTGCTAGAGTATTGTCATTTGCAAATTTCACCGTGTTCTTCATAGAGGGCTTTATGTTGAGAAACCAATCTTTTCTTCCAGACATGTGTGATAAGGATCCTGATTCCAAGTATCATTGGTCGTTGAATCTCTCTTCGTCTCTTGTTGTGACCATCAACATTAGGGATGTCAATTTGCATCTGTTAACAAGGATCCCCGTGGGAGTTATCTGTTCGGAGTTCCGAAGTTGGGGATTTTTTCCTCCGTGGGGACGAGGATGGAGGGAAAAGTTCCCCCGATGTCACTTTGTGGCGGAGATTGGAAAATTATCCTCCGCCCCGCGGATTCTTTGACCCCGAACATATTATTTAAATTTTATATTTTATATATTACTTAATATATAATCATATATATCATTTAACATGTTTTTTTAATAAAAAAATATATTAATGTATTAGAAAATGAAGAGTTATTAGTGGATGGATCATTTTTGTTTTGTTTTATTGTATAATGTATTATTTCACTACTCTAATTACCAAACCCTAGAAAAGTGCATCCAATACATACAATGTACATTTCATATCCTCCTTTTATTTTCTCAACTCTCTGTCTCGTCATTCATCATCTCCTAAGGGGTTATTGTTGTTTTTTCTTATATACTGTGACATTACATCATGGTTGTACAAGGGCATGCATTGTAGCAACAAGTTCGATTGAATATTTATTTTATTTTTTATTAAAAAAATAGAAACAGTCAGTGCTTTTGTATTTTTTTAATTCTAAAAAAGAAAAAAAAAGAAAATATTAGTGTTACAGTTTTGATCAAAAAGTAAAGAAATTTTTTAAGATTTGATATATATGGATCTCTATGGGGATGGGGGAATATTCCCCCGTGGCAGGGATTTGGGCTGGGTACAGGGGAAAAATCAGAGGGTGGTGCGGAGAGCGGGGATGCATCCTCCAAACATTCCTTTCCCCGTTGACATCCATAATCAACATCATCTCTTTCTTCATGGTTTGTATACTTTGCATCACTTTCTTGATTCTTTTGTTTTTCTAGACAATCACTAACATAATGACCATACTTCTAAAAATTGAAACACTAAATGTGACTTTGATTCAAGTTTTCGACCACCACCCATTCATCTACCTACAACACCACCTCTTTGGTTGCTATGATACGAGGGCTTTCTCTAATTCAACCGAATTCCTTTTTGCTGATTTCAACTAGTCGAATTGTTGTAGCCTCCTACACCTTTGTTCTCATTCCAATTTCCTTTGCCTTTCTTTTCTTTTGTTGATTGAGCCTACAGAGTCGCATCACTCTTCGACTTCCGTGCAAATCTTTCAGCCATTCTTTGTTCATGAGATCCAAGCGTCCCTTGAAGCTCTTCCTTTGTCAATATTGACAAATCTTTTGACTCTTCTATGGCTACCACCACGTGGTCGAACTTTGGTGCCAATGACCTCAAGATCTTTTCCACAACTGATCTTGATGCCAACACATTTTCAGATACCTTGATTTGATTCACCAATTCCATAACCCTAGTGAAGAAATCAGTTATGCTTTCACTTTTTCCATCTGAATCAATCCATACGTTATTTTGTGAGTTTGTAATCTCAGCTCTTTCACCTTTTTGCGCCTCCAAAAGACTTTTCGATAATTTCTCAGGCTTCTTTCGCTGATTCAACATCATTCAGCTTCTCAAAATTATCTAGTTCAACATATTGATGAATTATAAAGAGTGTTTTATAATTCTTCTTCTTCAATTCTTTGTGTTCAGCTTTTTCTTCATGCGTTGTGTTTTCTGCATGCAGTGTTACTCCTTCTTTCACAAGATCTCAAAGATCTTGATAACAAAAAAACTATCTTCATCTGCTTGCACCAATTCTCATAATTCTGACCCTTCATAATTGAGTAATTCCTTATCACTACACAATGACAATGAAAGAAACAAGAAATAAAATTTTGAAAGAAAGGTGAATTAGGGTTTGAAAAAATAAGAGGAGGAAGACTAATATTTTCTTCAGAGTTTCTCTCTCACCATAAATTATGGAAAATCTTATTCACTTTGTAAATGCAAAATTCTGTGAATACAAGTGTACATAAAATAGGGGTTACTCCCTCTATTTATAGTTTTAGGTTGCTTTCTCCTTAAGGCAAAGCCCAAAACATAAAAGGTAAAAATACCTAATTTTGCTAACACTATAAAATTAGGCCTAAATCCAAATATCTATCGAGGCAACACTCTTTCGATATTTTGACACACACTAGGGTAGACTATTTCGATAAAACCTTTTTATTGTCGGCAACCTTCTTTTTGTCGAACTACCTACTTCAACACAAGGAATTACAATCTCAACAAATATTAGGATAAGATTAAAATTAAGATAAGATTAAGATTAAAAATAAGATTAAGATGTATTTTTTTTCCTCTTTTATTACTTTTTGGGAATTTTTTATAATTAAGTGGATTTTTTTGTTTGTACTTTGATAATAATTTGAAGATAATGTGCCTCCTTCATTTAACTATATTATTATTTGTTATTTAAAAAAATCATGTCTATTATTAATTATTTGAAATTTTAATAAAATTATAAGTTTGCTGACTACACTAGTACAAAAATGTTAATTTACACCCGTTTTTTATTAAAATTACACCCATTATTTTTAATAAAAATCGGGTGTATATCCACAAGGTGAGAAATGTAACGCATTTACACCCGTTTAAAACCCGTTTAAAACGGGTGTAAATACGTTCGTAATTACTCCCTATTTTAAGAATATCGGGTGTAAATATGTTCTACGTTACACCCTATTTTAACAAAAATCGGGTGTAATTGGGCGTAATTACGTTTTTAATTACACTCTATTTTAATAAAAATCGGGTGTAATTACGTTTTTAATTACACCCTGTTTTAATAAAAATCGGGTGTAATTGGACGTAATTACGTTTTTAATTACACCCTGTTTTAATAAAAATCGGGTGTAATTGAGCATAATTACGTTTTTAATTACACCCTGTTTTAGTAAAAATTGGATGTAATTGGGCATAATTACGTTTTAATTACACCCTATTTTAATAAAAATTGGATGTAATTGGGCATAATTACGTTTTAATTACACCCTATTTTAATAAAAATCGGGTGTAATTGGGCGTAATTACGTTTTAATTACACCCTGTTTTAATTAAAATCAGGTGTAGATGCATTCTTAATTACACCCTATTTTAATAAAAATCGGGTGTAAATACGTCATTTATGAATGAATAATTATATTATATTTAAATCTATTTACACCCTATTTCATATACACCATTTAGTTATATTGCATTTTCAATCATAATATTGCAAATACTATAAAATCATACACATAAAAATCATATTTTAACTAAGTCAAAATATTTTTAATATTAACCAAAAAGTATACAAAATCATGTGCATTCATAATATTTCAAGTACTATAAAATCATACACATAAAAATTATATTTTAACCAAGTCATAACACTTTCTTCATATATAATTTTACGCCATGCTTGACGGTTAGCTTCGGTGTTCTCTAGTCCAATTGAATCCAACCGATTTCTGTTAGGGGTGTCGCGCCACTTCCAACGACCAGTGCATGAGTAATTTTTGTGATTATTTGGAATTGATGCACCTCTGACGAATATGAGTTGGAAACTTCTTCCCATATCCAACTATGTAACTCATGTTCATTGGATTTTGACCCATGATGTAATCCATCTGTTTCATGCCAATATGAAAATCACATTTATTGTTAACCAGTTATTTGAACTTTGACGAACACTTCCGAAATTGTGGCAAAAATATATGATGTGATACTAATAACTATGAATTAAAAGAAAGAATTTATATAACTTGAGTGATTTTTTCACCTGACTAATTGCAGCATAGCAAGCAAGACCCCAGGTTGCTTCCTTGACAGCAAGAGCAGAAGGACCGTTGGGATGCTCACGACAGTACGCCTAATATACAATAGAAACTCGTATGGTTAATAAAATGATCATGACCAGTATTACCAATGCAAGGATACACTTACCATTAATGGTAATACTTATCAGCTACATCAAGGTCAAGAGTATTCAAACTCTTAACAAAATAGCTTGGCCTCAATATAGTCATGGAAAAAATAAAGATCTTGCAAAATATTAAATCTCCTCAGGCTGTAACTACTAATATTGCAGTCCTAGCTCAGGCAAATCAAACCGCAAAATAGAACACTGATATAATCCAACTAAGATTTTGCATCTTCAAAAGCCATATTTCATTTTTCATGAAAGAACGGTATAGCTCGACATCTCGATACCGATAATAATTTTAAAAAAATAAGTAAATTAAATATAATTATTATATGTGTAAGTGTTATATTAATATAAATATAATTATTATAGATGATGCATGTTATATATTGCTATATATGTGATGATATCTTTTAAAGCTTTGGAACTGCCGTTTGCAGTATTATTTTGAATATTTCAACATTTTGGGCTTTGACTAAATTTTATTAAAATTAATATGAAATTAATCATATTTTTAATTGATTTCACAAATAGTTAGAGACGATCTTCAAATCATTGAAAGACACATACATTAGATAAAACATGAATGATGATAATATGATGGAATTAATATTAAAAGAAACTATATGTATACAAATTTACTATTGTTAATTAAGAGGGATCCATAAAAGAATTGAACTAACCATTAGGAATGTAAGAATGTGACGTGTTGCCCCAATAGCAAGGGATTGCACGTGACACCAGTTCTCTTTACCATACCGACTGTATATTATTTTCCATCACCACCTATTGCCTTTTCCACAATACTCCAACCTCAACTTAGCAGCTTGCATTGCACAACCTCACAACCAACCCCATCTCCATCACCATCACACTTCCTCTAACAGAAAACCAAATCCTACTATATGAACATTGCATCCACGCGTACTTCATTCCAGGTGCAGAATCATTTTGTTTTCTAAGTTACTCATTTCTTCAGAAACACATAGCAGAATGCAATTTCCAACTACATCATCAATTCATAATTAGATCAACAATTTGCACCGACGAAAGAAAGACGAAGAAGAAAGATTAACGGTGTCTGTAACGGCCAACACGGAAAAGCAAGCAGTTCACCGTTTATTTCTTTGCACGTGACTGCTTAGCACAAGAGCCTCGTGACTGAAAATGCCTCATAGAGCAACTTACATTTTCCCGCATCATTTTCCAGAGCGAGGATTCGATGAATCATCTAAAAAGCTATTAGATCACGAAAAGGACAAAATCGTCAATTCAATCAAATCTGTAACTGAAAGCGACCTTCAAACCGGTAACCAACTTTCGTCGTCTACTCCTCCGTCAACTAAACACGACGTCGTTTTCTCCTCCGGCAAACACTCTAACTCCGATAAGCTCCGAATTAAGCAAAAACAGATAGCAGCTTTCTGCGACTGGTTTATCGACAAGAAAAGAAATCACTCCGGTTACCAGACTCACCTAAAACAGTTCTAATAATAACAGGGTTGAGGCTATAATCCGATGATCACTAGAAAAGCCCAAGGCAGTAGATGCTATATACAAACTAATAAAAACAAACATATATAATAAACATCAATTCATGTCTCATTTAATAATAACAGGGTTGAGGCTATAATCCGATGATCACTAGAAAAGCGCAAGGCAGTAGAAGCAAATAACTTGAAGTGCAACAAAATAAAGAAACTAGATGAGTCCAAAGCAAGCATGTGTACCTTTCCTGAGATCTTGAACATTTCACCCAACAAAGAAGCCAATAATGAAGACTTGCCTCAACCAACAGTTCCTACAACCGCATACAATACTCCATAGTTAACAGCAGTACAAGAATTTCACAATCCATCCATGCTCCGCTTCACGAAATTGTCGAATTTTGTTAACAAAATACTCTTCCCACGCTTGAATCTTAATCACACGCATATTGTTAAGCAATTTATTTGTTGCCTTCAGTCTCAAATCGCGGCTCGTCATTATCTGAAACTAGAAACCATTACTACTCTTAGTTTAATATGTCGTGAAGAAAAATACTACCGCAGATCCAAGAAATGCTGCAACAGTAGATACACCAATATAGCTATATATAAGAACCAGTGCAGCAGTAACTTGCAATGGCATCAACCATATAGGATGTAACTGCATCATCATATAGAGTTGTTGAGCATCAACAGCCATATGATTCACAATCTGTCCTGTTCCATGAGTTTGTCTTGAAGAACTCGACAATCTTAAACCCTTTTTGTAAACCGAAGTGATTATGCTTGAGCGAATAAGCATACCGAGTTTCTGAAATTGGAAGTTGTATTGATGGGCACTAAGCACTTCAGTTGATTTTGCTACAAAAAGGATCAATATCAAAACAATACCTTCACCAGTAGTACTATCTTTCCTTGATGTGAACTCAATAAAACTATGAATCAACAATGGACCAACATATATAAGACAGAGGTAAAAACTATGAACTCAATAAGCAGTACTATCTTCAAATCATCTAAACCTTCAGCAACCTGCATTCCTTTGCCACCTGCTGATGCAACCACTGTGTTCTGCAACCCCCATACGAAGATTGTCAAAGTTCAAAATTGAAATTTCGGCCACAACATAAGCCTCATTTGTCATAAATACCAAAGATCAGTGTAACCGTATTTGCAATGCAGTTTATAAGCAAGCTGAAAATTGTGTTCTTACCTCAAAAGTGACTCCAGTTGCACAGAAAAAATCTAACTCAAGTGCGACAGTCGGCACAAACACTCTTTCTCTGCACAAATTTCATACAAACCAATCATTATAAACAAGGATAAAAATCAAATCATGTTTCTACTTTTTCTAGAGAGTAATTGGCAGTTGTAGGAGTTGAGGCAGTCTGCACGACTTCACCACAGTTTGAATTATTGAGACTCTCATCCTGTTTCACCCCATGCTAGCTTTCTACATGCTCATACCTTTGTGATGCAATGAAGAGTTACCGTTTTCCACATAGTGCATATGATTCCTAGGAACCATCACTCTAGCTGCACGATCCTCCTTATTTTAGTAAGTAACAAATTTTTTAATCATCACATTCACATTAAACAATTTGAATAGAATTTAATGTCCTCACCATGAATAAAAATTGAGCAAATTTTGGTGATCCAAAGTGTGAAGAATCCTAACTTGCAGAAGAATAAAAAGCGTAATTCGCGAGTTTTTGCAATCAACAACACAATACAACTTAACATCTGATAGAAAACTAAAGAAATTACATGAATGCTATTAATAATTAACTAACAGGAATAATAATAACTCACTTCTGGAAGAACCTTGTTTTTCTGAGATTTACCGACACTTTTAATCGCGAAATACTCAATTGTCTTCTTCTTTCTACCTTTATACACGGTCTGCGAAATCACACAAAAAAAAAGAGTAAAGACCACCTCGAGAACCAAAACCCAAAGTAAAAATCTTTGAGTAATTCGTTGAAACCGTCGAAGCAGAACCATTAGCAACTTTCCTTGAATTTGAAGCGGCAGTAGATGTCCCAGTCGGAGACAAAAACACAATCAGAAGCTCTCTGAATCAATTCATCAAACAGTGAATGAACATTCTTAAGATTAAGAAGCTTCAAAGCCCCTGATCTATCTAGTTTTAGATTTTAGATTTTAGCTCTATCAGAAAAATTTCATCAAACAATCTGATCTATCTAGTTTTAAATTCATCAAATACTTGATAATTCGCTAACCTGTTTAAGATCATCCTCAAAATCATTCAGATTGAAATTTATGTCAGCACCAATTCCCCTGAACTTAATAGCAGAGCTCTGTTATCGAAAACTCCAAGGCAATTCAACAATTCGAAAATGATTTATCCAAAAAATGAAATAGGTTCAACGATTTACCTAGCAGCAACATGAGCTATGATAAATCCAAAGTAAATCTCGATTTTACCGGATTCCTTAGGAGAAGTTTCGAAACGCAACTGATATATCTAGTTCCGGTCAATGAAGACAGCGTTGCGGCAGAAGGAGTGGGGCCGGAGTTGATGATCTAATGAATAATCGATAGGGTTTTAGGTGAAGAACTGTAGAGAAATGAAGGAATCATGTTTTTACGACCAGAAGTTTCCGACGAGATTGCACTCTTGCAGGCAATGATAGATGGGTTTCTAAAGGTACATGCGATTGAGAAATGGGTTTGGAAGAGAAAGGTGCATCAGATTGTGTTTTGAATTTGTTAATGTCTTTACTCTTTAATCTTTAATGTTATTAGGTTCTAAAATTAATAAAGTAGATTATAAAATTTAGACTTTTAATTAAATAGAAAGTGATTTGTAAATGTGTTTAAATTAATATTGTGAGTTATGAAATTAAATAATTATTTTAAGCTAATTAGATTTACACCCGTTTTAAATTTAACGGGAGTAATTGAGATTTGATTATAATAATATTTTTAATTTACACCTTTTTTTTAAAATATAGGGTGTAAATTGTCACATGTTAATCCTAAAAATGATATTTTATTTACAAAATTGCCACCGTATTACTTATTTACACCCGTTTTTAGTAAATCAGGTGTAAATTTTAAAATTATATTGTGCTTTTTATATTAGTGCTATTCAAAATATTTATTAAAACTTTTACATTTAGTATCTATTTAAAACATTTTCGTACATATAATTACAACATTAATATTTTCTCAAGTTCTTTTCATACATTACATATTTAATAAATCTAAAAAATAAATTTTATAAAATACAAATCAGATACATTATATATTGAATAAATCTAAAAAAAGTATTTTCTTTATAAATAACGCCTTAAATAATATTTAGTATTTATTACAAGGACTTGATGTTATAATATTTTAATAACGTCACAGATAAATAATGCCATAGATAATATCTATATTTATTATAAGGACTTGATGTTATAATATTTAGTATTTATAATATATATATATATATATATATATATATATATATATATATATATATATATATATATATATATATATATATATATATATATATATATATATATATATATATATATATAACGCCATAAATAAATAATATTTTAATAAATTTTATTAAATTTAAATAATAAATCTATGCAAAACACTACTCTTTTCAAGTCTATATAACAGGGGGGAGTGATGTTGCTCTCATATAATATTACACAATATATAAAATATAAGGTTAAATTCAATAAAAATGGCTTTTAACAACTATCAATATTATATTTTAGGAGTTTCATGCATAGCTTTGGTTTTAGTTTCAGGTATGGAGAAAATTTTTGCTTTTACTATTCCTAAGTTTTATATTTCATAAACAACTTACTATAATTATAATTGAAAACTTATTATGCTTTGTTATGTTAATATTCATATACTACATATTCAACAATAAAGTTACTATTTCTTAGATTGATAGCGATTATATTGTCTGCAAATCATAGTTCAATAGACAAAACTCAAAATCAATATATTATTAAGTTTAGCACGAAAAATATATATTATTAAGTTGAACATAATTATCATAATTTAATTTTTTTAATGAATTTTTAATAAAAAATTATGATTATGTATTATTTTAATTTAGGATTGGTGACTGGTTTGAAGACTCCAACAGCTGAGCTTGACAAAACATCCTGTTTTATAGGGGTGCCAGGTAAACCAAACATATGTTGTTTTGAGGATTGTACTCCAAACTGCAGTAATGACTGTAAGAAGGCTGGATTTAAATTAGGTGGGGCGTGTCTTGATATAGCTATTGGAGATAAATGTTGTTGTTACAAATAATTAGACAAATACATTTGCGATACTAGTTGTGTTATTAAAATAAGGAATCAATAATATCTTTAACTATGGAGTTTAATTGCAATAAACTCAGTGTAAAAAAATATACATTATCACGGGTGCAGTTACCGTGCATAGATAAAAATCTATGCACCGTGCATAGATTATTATGGACCCTTTGATCATTGGATCAAATTTTAGACATCAATTATTATTACTCAATACTCAATACTCACCACTCAATACTCAATACTCAATACTCAATACTGAATTAAAAACATGATCCAAGGACTTATGTAGGCTTATGCATGGTGCATAAGGAAAATCCTTATGCATATTAGCCAAAGCCCATTATCACTACATCATAATCATTCACTTGTATTTACTAAAAAAATTAAAATAAAAATTAAATATTTTTAACTTATTAACGATTGTGATTAATTGATTTGTAAAACTTTTTTATCCAATCAATGTATTTCAATTAAGTTCTAGAGTAATTAAAAAAATGTAAGTTAAAAGCTTAATTAATACAATTGAAATTAAAAACCATTAGTACTATAAGAGATGTCTTTCATCCAACAGTTAGACATTTTCAGCATAATGATTTTGTAGTTTAAAAATTTATCTTGTTGTTTATTATCTTATTAATGATAAATTTTTGTCATTATTTATATTTATCCAAAATAATTATTTCCATTTGAACTGCTATTTGGTGAGATAAAGAATATAATTCGTAAGCCAGTTAGAGAAAGAACATGAATAACTTGGTGATCTATCAAAATACCATTTCTAGGAGAGAGATGCTCCTATCTTTTATATTCTTCTCGTCTATCGGTATACTTAAAAAGATGTAGTTGCTCAGGAATTTCAAAATAGTCAACACCACAAATTGTCAGATCTTGATAAGACTACTCCTAATCTTAGCTAGACCCCTTAAGAAAGAAAAAATATTGAAAGGGGAAATTGTTAAATCTATTCATTACATTATGTATCTCTATCTATATAGAGATCAAGAACGGAATCCTGAACTAATCCCTACGATTTCATATCCTATTAATCTATATTGAATACCAGATAAGTATGAAAGTAGAAGCGTATCGGAGTTTGCCGTTAGAATCGCTGAAGGTTCACAACTATGCGATATAGAGATCAAGAACGAAATCTTGAACTAATCCCTATGAGTTCATATCCTATGAATCTATATTGAATACAAGATGAGTATGAAAGTAGAAGCGTACCGGAGTTTACCGTTGGAATCGCTGAAGGTTCACAAGTATGCGATCTTTTGATTTGTAGAGTTCCTTAGAGTTTCTTGAATCTCTTTTGATGGGGATGAAGAGAGAATCCTAATAAATTGTGTTTTTCGATTACTCTACAAGTGAGGATCATAAACACATATAAATAACTTTAAGGTTATTTATTAGTTTTCAATATTCTAATGTGGCTCCTCATCTAATTAGATATTGACTTATGGTATATGCACAATAACCTTACTTTTATGACATTTATGTTTTTAGGACCAGACTTAATATTAGTTAAACCACTTTAAATCTTGACTAGTTAAACAATAATCGTAACACCTTAAATGTTACATTTATGATCCAAAACTCTAACAATCTCTCATTGGTCACATATGTAACTTTACATATGTGTTAGACTTTATGAGCTCAAAAAAGTTGCAATTATATACAATAAGGATACTTGAACTCTTGAAGTTAAAACAATGGTGTGCCACTAGAACAACTCTTTTCTCACAAGACACTAAAGCAACTTTGGTGAAAGAAAATATTTATCGATAGAGATAAATTGTAAAAAATTAGGAAAAATCCGAGTTATGGTGTGAAATGAAGTGTGGAGAGACCTCATTTTGTATAGGAAAAAATTTGGTTCAAATAGGAAACAAATATTCATGGGCCAAATTGATGGCCTAATTGACTAGGCTAATCGATTAGGTACATCAAATAATCAATTATTATGGCCCCAAAAGGAATATTTTGTTATAGAGTTGTTAATAATCATTAAGAGTGGTTACCAATTATTTATGGACTCGATTGGGCATCATCTATTCGATTAAGTATATAATGTAATCGATTAGATAACTTGAAAAGATCTCCTGATCAAGCACATTGTCCCTTAATCAACTTTCTAGGCCTTAAAAACATTTTTAGGGGACTTTGTTAAGTAAAGAGAGACTTTGAAAGTATTTTAAGTATGTTTGTGAGTTTCCTTAGTATCTTAGGATTTACTCTCCTACTTTAATTAGACTCTGGTCACTAAGACAGACACAACTAGACGAGCTTTCACACTCCTTCTAGATTGCCTTGCCGCCTTGTCTCATTCCTCTCCTGTGCATGCGACAAAGCTTTCCTTTTCTTTACATCCTTGAAGAAAAGGTGGAGTTTAAATGGCCCGCCTAATATGAGAAGGCTTTCACCTTTTCCCCTCTATCTCTCGGTTACCAAACGAGTGATAAGTTGAGTCCCATCCAAGAAATAGACAAAGCAAAGAGACCTGTATATTTCATAAGCAAAGTGTTCAAAAGCACAGAGACACACTATCAAAAGATTGAGAAATTGGCATTGGTTATTGTCTCTGCGATGAGAAAGATCAGGTCGTACTTCTAGGGCTACACCGTGATCTTAGAAAAAACCAACTATTCCATCTAAAAAGTTTTGAAAATGCCCAACTTGGTTGGAAGAATGGTATCATGGGAGGTAAAGCTCTCAGAATACGAAATCCAGTACATCCCTAGGGAAGCATCAAATCCCAAACCCTAACTGACATCATAGCTAAGCTCAGCTTGCCCATTGACAAAGATCCCCTTTTAGATTTGGAATTATCAATCGATGGCACCTCCAACATCCAAGGAAGTTGTGCAAGAATATTTTTCAAAGGACCTAGTGATATAGTTATTGAGCAGTCACTAATGTTTGGGTTCACTGCCAACAACAATTAGCCATAGTAAAAGGATTTCATCGCTGGTATGATCCTCGCCTTAGAAATGAGAGCTACCAGACTAAAGGCAAAAAATGAGTCCAATTCGTCACCAATCAGGTTTCAAGAAAATATCAGGCTAATAATTCGTTACTATATAATATCTACAGATGGTTGGAAATTATCCTCACGTTTCCTTTCTTTGGAAGTAAAAAACATCCTCCGTGAACAAAACCTCAGGGCGGATCTTTTGTCCAAGCAAGCCACCTCGAAGGTCACATGATTTAATAAGACAATCAAACAAAAGACTCTAGCTTCCACCAGCATTGAAGCAGCAGAAGCATATTCCTTGGAACTCCTCTTTGAACCCATTTGGATGTCGCTCATACTACACTATCTACAATCAAGAAAACTCCCATTAGATGTGGAATAAGCAACAAATATCATTAGGAAAGTTGTCAATTATACCCTACTCTATAAAAAAATTTACAGAATATGGAAGGTTACTCCCATGCCGAGGTGCCTGGGCGAGAAAAGTATGTCTCTAGTACTTGCTGAAGTTCATAAAAGAGCCCGCAACAGGGATATCTGCGGAAATTCCTTCACTCATAATTTATTAAAAGTTGTGTTTCCTTTGTCAAGAAGTGTGATCAATGTTAGAGACATTTGACCTTCATAATGCCCCAGTAGAGCTTCTTGAGTCAATGGCCTCTCCCGGGCTTTTCTATCGGTGGAGCATGGACATCCTGGCCCCGTTCCCCTTGGCCCAGGGTCAATTGAAATTCTTGATAATGGGAGTGTATTACTTCATCAAATGGATAGAAGCGGAGGCACTGACCAAGATCATAATGAAAAGAGTGCAGCGTTTCTATTGGTAATGGATTATGTGTCGATATAGACTCCCCAATGTCATTTCCTCTAACAATGGAACCCATTTCGCAAGCATTGTGGTCATTGACTTTTGTAAAGACTTGTGCATGAAGATGAAATTCGTGTTTGTGATACACACTCAAGCTAATGGTGCGAATAAAGTAATTCTTAAAGGAATAAAGAAGAATCTTGACGATGCCAAAGGCTTCTTAGAGAACTATTCCATGAGAAACTATGTTCATACCATACCACGCCATAGTCCAGTACCAAGGAAATCCCGTTTTCCATGGTCTATTGGATAGATGCAATGTCGCCCTTCAAGATAGAGACATCATCATGGTGAAAAACCTATTTCAATGAAGAGGCAAAAAAGATAGGTCTAAAATGCACGACATATATGATCGATGAATTACGAGAAGTCACCCATGTCTGAAAATTTACTATCAAACACATGGATGCAATTAGATACAACTCCAAGGTAAAGGTGAGAGATATGCAATAGGGAGACCTAGTACCAAAGGAAGTAGTCATACCTACACAATAAGGGAAGTTGCAATCAAACTAGGAAGGGTTGTATCACATATACTTAAAATTTATGTTTAAACGAGTCGTCACCCACTACTTGTTTTATCCTAATGAAAGGATGGGGCAAGTGGGAAACCGTTAAAATAAAAAATCTGGGTAAGTAGGTAAATTAGGCAAAGGGAAGGTGTTAGGCACCCTTTGCCTCCCTTGTACTCAAGAGGGTCCATTTAGCCTTTAGGTTTAAAAAAAGGTTTTTAGGTTTTAATTGTTGTTGTTCGTAAAGATCAACAATTTTGTCGTTGTTCGTCAAGATCAATATTTTTAGTTGTTGTTCATCAAGAACAACAACTTAGGGAGAGTGATTCGGGAATTGTGGAATTTTTTGGATGATTGTTGATATTTGATAAAAAAATATAATTTTTTATAACCATCAGGAATCATCATATGGTTTTAAGAAATAATAAAAAAAAAAAGCAAAATTGAAAGTAAAAGGGAGAGGCCTTGTATTTTAATCATTGTCCAAAAAATAGTAGAAAAGTTTGAAAATAAGAGTGTGTAAAAAAATTAATAATGTGTGATCAGGAATTCGTAGAAAATTGTTGGTGCTAAAATAGGGTGAAGAGAGCCCTATTTATAGATTTAAAATTAGGTTAAAAAACACCAAAATGGAAATTACCAACCCATGACCTCATGCTTGCAACCTCTGCTTCTTTACCAACCGTGTTATCTTATTTATTCAAAATAGAGAGTCAGTTGAAAGTATATGAAAGTCATGTGATATTTCATTAAAAATACAAATAATTTTAGTTAAACTATTTTATATTTTTCAGTAAGCGGAACAAAATAATATCCAAACCAAGTATTTAATAAAAACCCAAAATAAACCAAAGAAATTTATTAAATCTAAAATGTTAGTGTAAATAAACAAAAAAATTTATAAACCAAAAAAATTTATAATCCTCAATTTTAAGATTATTTGACTTTTTAAAACATGGTGGACAAATTTGGGGTATGAAAGTGTATAAATTATAGGAGCAGGAAGGATCAATTCTACCCAGGACTTTGAATGCTCTTCATATTCGATAATATTATAGTTAGAATTATTTGTAACTCTCTAATAAGAATTATTCCCATTTAACTTTGAGAAATTATTTAAGTGTTTTGTTCCCACAAAGGATACTTCCTCTTTAAAATTATTTTTAAAGTTGGACTTCTCCACGAAGGTCTTTGCTGCCCCTCGAGGCGATATGTAACACACTAACTCCAAAAATGCATATTTAAAAAGATCACCCAATTTAAATTGTTAACATCAGCATAGGATGTCACACATTCCTCATAAAAACTTTCTAAATCCAACATAAATATCTCATACTTCATAAAAGCAACATAGTTCCAACATAAGGAAATCAATTCAACAAAACATCAAACAACTGAAAACCCCTCCCAATGTTACACTGTCAGAGCGAAATATGGTAACATTAAGTAAACTCAACAAAAAGATAAATAAAGTAGGCATTTACGCCAATCACTACTATAAAAAGCGCTTCTAACATCGGATGTGAAATGCATTTTACCTCGGAAAAAGAATCGAGGTAACAAAGGGCGTCGTGAAAAATAATGACTTAATACCTCGGTTTTTAAAATACCAAGGTAAATATTTATTATAGCATGGGTTCGAACCTCAATTCATGCACTTTTATTATTTACAAAAACTAGTGTATTTTTTATCTCGGTTTATCATACATATCAAGGGGTCTTTTTTTTAATAAATCTTGTTACAGTGTTTACCATAATATTACCTTTTTTTTAATAACATCCATGAAGATCATATGTTGGATCTTCAATTCCTTGATATTCTGGACAAGATCAAATACTAGGAAACTCTTTCATGAACGGATCTTGCATGTATTTATTTTTGGTGTGAAAATTCTAGTAACTCACGCTCGATGTCTTACTGGATGTTATGACATCCACAATTTCACAGCGCAGATAATTGAAACAAAAACACATAAAAATAATTAAAAAAAACACAGAATTGTTTACCCAGTTCGGTTTAAACAACCTACTCTAGGGGCTACTAAGTCATGGAGGGAATCCAATATAAGCAAAATTAATTCGGAGTTAAACTCCCCCGTTTACAACTCCTCACTTAAAACCTACCCAATGCAATTCCAGTCTATTCCTAGACCTGAGTATCTCCACTCACCCCCCTCAATCACAATAGTGATTACAAATAAACATTACATAAATTCAGAGATAAGACACACTTCAAAAACACACCTTGATATGCTTAAAAGCTTCAATCAAGAGACATACCCTCGTGCTTAAAAGCTTAGAGTGGCAATTAACACAAACAACCTTTTCCAATGCAATCATCAAAAACAATTGCTTGGAGTACAAGAGACAGCTACAGAACTATGGTTCTTCACAATTAACACACTCTCTCTCTCTATGCGTTCCAAATTAGGATTGCAGACTTTTTATATGCAGCTCTTGGGCCTTGGGCTTTTTTAGAAACAAATTAGGGTTAACCAAGTTAACCTAATTTACACGTCATCTGGTTGTTACAGAATGTGTTGTCAGCAAAATATTCTAGATGAAATATTCAGCATATAATAAAAGGTTTCCTAAACTGTTGATTGAGAGAAATCAGGAAACACAATTAATAAAATATAACAGCTCCTGCTGTCACCCAAGGATGTCATGTCATTGGTCATGATATTCACTATAGAACCTATATTAGCTTAACACATATACAACATGCATAACAAAATATCAAACATGTCATGACATTAGTCAAGATATTAAATACTCAGGTATGTTTTACCACAAATGCAGCCAACATGAAAACAAGTTCAATCTCCCCCTTTGGCAATTTTTTTGCTAAAACAACCTGTCACACCATATCTGAGAAACACTTCAGCAGAAACAAAGCAACCAAAACACAATCAGAGCAAGCTAATACAATACAGACAACATACACCACCAGTATGCACACATTGCTCAAACATATCAAAACCACACACCACAAGAGCAGCACAAGCACAAACAAATCAACACAAAAATAATAAGTACTGCAGATTTTTTAATCACACAACAACCATACTTGTTGTTATGGGGTGACATTATTACTACTTTTCCCCCTGTTTGGCCACAAATGTTGCCAAAGCAGACTGCTGTCTTCTCCCCAAATTTTTTGTTGTTGTTGTTGTTAACTCTATGGTTCCTCAAGGATGCAGAGTCCTAACTTACTCCACAAGTTTTCAAAATGTGTAGCATCAAGAGCTTTTGTGAAAATGTCATTGATATTGTTAGGAACATTCTTGTCATTATCGTTAGAATCATCTTTAACTGTTTTTATGGGAAAAGTGCAATTTGTGATTACACTAGAGTTGTTGTGGCGGATGACAGCTGAAGGATCTTTTTGTGAACTAGGAGGAACTTCACATCCAACTTATTAACAACATCTAGATCAGTAGTTGACCTTTGTGTAGAGTTTTGTTTGTCCTCCACACAATTTTTGATGTAGCAGGGCATAGTTATGATTTCACTCAACATTCTGGTTAAATACACTTTGGTGTATCCAACTTGATTTAGACCATCCCAAAAGATTTGTAGGAATCATACCTGTCATCAGATTCACATCTTCAGTTGTGATCAGAAGAATCCTGCTCTCCTTGCTTTCTTGATTTCTCAGGTTGAATTGTGAGTCCTTTGCTCTTTCCATCCAGAATCTTAAAGCTTGGTCTATCTCTAGTGTCTCCTCTCTCAGAAGGAACTGATTGTCAATGGATACCTTCCTTGAGACCGTGTTCAGAGCAATAACCTTCTTGAACAAATGGACTTCTCCTTTCATATCTCTAGTCCGGGTGTCATTGGGTGCATTTATCACAGTTTTCCTTGATCTTCTGACAGCTCCTGGGATTTGATTCCGAATAATAATTTCCTTTTGGAGAGCATTTTGGATATTTACTGATGAGCATTCATTTGTCTTAATGCGCACAATTGAGTTCTCAGCATATTTTGATGTTAAAACGTCTGTTTTGACATTGTCATATTCTACTGAGGTAGCAGACTCACTTCCTTCTACAACATCCCCTATTATTGTCTTGTTCTTGCTTGTAACAGGAATGCACTTGTCCTTTTTGTAATGTTTATATTGTCTAGGTTTCCTTCTTCTAGAGCTTCCTGTTTCCTTTACAGCCTCCTCCTCATTTTTGTCATGGCTTGAGTTTTTAGCGTTCACACATGACTTCTGCTGTGATGGCTTTATCTTAGTCAGGTTTTCCTGTTGATGGGTATTTCTTTGGGTAAATGGTTGAGTTTCAGGACAAGAGAACCTCAAGTGACCTATCTTACCATATTGATAGCAATTCTTGGCTGAGACAGGTGTGTGTTTTCCCGGATGTTGAGGCACTTGATTGAGTTTCTTTCTCTTCTTTGTGTCCCACAGTTTTCCCTCTAGATCAACAATGTTTATCATGAGATTTATTTTTTCTTCTTGTAACAAGGCATAAGCATTTTTATACACTGTCAGTCTCTTGCTCAGTTCTCCATTTAGTAGACACACCTCAGAGTATCCAGCAGCAAGCTCTTCGCTGGTAAGTTCTTCGATATAAGTCTCATCATCTGACTCATTCACTTCTTCTGTCTGGATCTTTGTTTTAGGAATAGGAACCTCCAATTTGATAGTTCTTTCTTGATCTTTTTCCTCATTTTTTTCTTTGGCCATGGGATAAGTAGTCAGTGACTTGGAGTTTTTAGGCTCCCATAGATAACAATTATTTTCATATCTGACTCCCTTCATGACTTCCTCATTTTCTTTATTGGTAACAATATACTCTTCTTTAGTGAATCTGACATAGAGTCCTTCATCACATAGTTGGTTTATGCTTATAAGATTTGCAGTCAGTACTTGTACAAGTAAAACATTATTTAGATTAGGAACACCCTGACCTTCTGTCTTGCCAACACATTTGACTTCTCTTATTTCTCCATCACCAAGAGTCACATAGTTGGTTCCCTCAAGTTTGAGGTTTACTAGTGAGTTCTTTCTCCAAGTCATATGATTTGAGCAACCACTGTCAAGGTACCAATCTTCTTTGGCATGCATTCTTAGAGAGGTGTGTGCTACTAGAGCAACATTCTTAGCCACCCACCATTGCTTTCTGTTACATGTATCATATTCAGGTTTGGCTTGATGAATTTGATCTGGATATCCAAATAGTTTGAAACAGAATGGCTTTATGTGACCAAATCTTCCACAGTGATGACACCTCCATTTTTGGAATTTCTTCTTTGAATTCCTCCTTCTTCTGTTTCCTTGATGTTATGACATTGGAGCTGACATCTGGTTGGTCACACAAGTCTCGAGCTTTGCTCTCCTGAACCCAGAGGTGAATTCCTCTTTAGCCACAAATCCTACCTCGGACATGTCTCCTGTTCTTTGTCCAGACTCTAGAGTTTCTTCTAGAGTATCAGTTCCATTGTTTAGCATTTTGAAGGACTTGGTCATCTGATCAAGTTTGTATTTTAACATGCTTACTTCACTATTGTGAGAGTCTATGGTTGCAAGATGTTTATTCTTCTTAGTTTCTATCTCTCTTATGATTATCTCTTGCTTCTCCACTTGTTAGCAGACTTTAGCATTCTTTATACACAACTTCTTGTATAAGGCAGCAAGTTCATCAAAGGTTAGCTCATCATCAATGGAATCATCATCAGATTCATAGACTTTTGTTGGAACTGTGACATGTCTTGCAGTTTCTTCTTCCGAATCGGAGTCTTCATCAGACCAAGTGACAGACGGTCCTTTCTTTTGCTCCTTGTGGTAGGTAGGACATTCAGCTTTTATGTGTCAAAATCCTTCACATCCATGACACTGAACCCCTTTCCCTTGATTGGGTTTCTCCTTAACTTTGAATCTTCTGCTTAAGTCATAGGTCTGGCTGATGTCATTGGAACTGTTCTTGACATTGGGTCTGGACTTCTGATCAACCCTTTTAATAAGTCTGTTGAATTGTTTTCCAAGCATGGCTATGGCTTTTGATATATTTTCATTACTTCCACCATTGATTTCTCTAAAATTATCATCTGTGTTGGAGACAAAAGCTATGCTTTTGTTCTTCTTTTCAACAAGCTCACAGATGCTCAACTCAAAGGTTTGTAAAGAACCTATGAGTTCGTCCAGCTTCATGTTCCTGATGTCTTGGGCTTCCTCTATGGCAGTCACCTTCATATCAAATCGCTTAGGCAGTGATCTAAGGATCTTTCTTACCAGTTTTTCTTCATACATTTTTTCTCCTAAGGCTCCTGGGTTATTTGAAATCTCAATAACATTCATATAGAATTCATAAATGGTTTCATCCTCTTTCATCTTGAGATTTTCAAACTTAGTGGTAAGCATTTGAAGTCTCGACATCTTTATCTTGGATGTGCCTTCATGTGCTGTTTTGAGAATATCCCAAGCTTCTTTAGCTAATTCACAGTGTTGCACAAGCCTGAATATGTTCTTGTCAATTCCATTGAACAAGGCACTTAGGGCCTTGGAATTTCCCAAAGCTAGCTCTTCTTCAGTTTTGCTCCATTGAGTTTCAGGAATTAGAACAGTGGTTCCATCTTCCATAACCTTCTCAGGAGGTTTCCATCCGCTTTCCACAACTCTCCAGGCCTTGTTGTCCACAGAATTTATGACTGCTACCATACGAGGTATACAATAGTCATAGTTAGAGCCATACAAGATGGGTGGTCTATTTCCAAACACTAACAGTTCCTTCTCCATAGTACCAGAATTTTGGTGTCCCTAGATCTCACCCGAATGTAAACAAGCAGGGTGTCTGCTCTGATGCCAATTGAAAATTCTAGTAACTCACGCTCGATGTCTTAATGGATGTTATAACATCCACAATTACACAGCACAGATAATTAAAACAGAAACACATAAAAACAATAAAGAACACACAAATTGTTTACCCAGTTCGGTTCAAACAACCTACTCTAGGGGCTACCAAACCAAGGAGGGAATCCAATATAACCATAATTAATTCGGAGTTAAACTCCCCTGTTTACAACTCCTCACTTAAAACCTACCCAATGCAATTCCAATCTATTCCTAGACCTGAGTATCTCCACTCACTCCCCCTCAATCACAGCAGTGATTACAAATAAACATTACATAAATTCATAGAGAAGACACACTTCAAAAACACACCTTGATCTGCTTAAAAGCTTCAATCAAGAGACACACACTTGTGCTTAAAAGCTTAGAGTGACAATTAACACAAACAATATATTCCAACGCAATCATCAAAGACAATTGCTTGGAGTACAAGAGACAACTATAGAACTATGGTTCTTCACAATTAACACCCACTCTCTCTATGTTCCCAATTAGGATTGCAGACTTTTTATATGCAGCTCTTGGGCCTTGGGCTTTTTTAGAAACAAATTAGGGTTAACCAAGTTAACCTAATTTACACGTCATCTGGTTGTTACATAATGTGTTGTCAGCAAAATCTTTTGGACGAAATATTCAACACACAATAAAAGGTTTCTTAAACTGTTGATTGAGAAAAATCAGGAAACCCAATTAATAAAATATAATAGCTCCTGCTGTCATACAAGGATGTCATGACATCGATCATGACATTCACTACAGAACTTGTATTAGCTTAACACATATGCAGCTTGCATAACACAATATCAAACATGTCATGACATTAGTCAAGACATTAAATACTCAGGTATGTTTTACCACAGATACAGCCAACGGAAAAACATCTTCATGGTGAAAAAAAAGGGTAAGATAATTAAAATCTATAGTAAAAAATATTTTAAGTACAAATAAAAATTTAATAGAACAAACCTTGAACCATATGATTTTTTGCTCTTGCGATCTATCGAAGAGAACTTTTTCAAGTTTCCTTAGGTTAACGCTTCATTTAGATTTTCAAAATCTTAAGAGAGCTTATATAATGGACGTCCCTTAGGTTTCATGAGGATCACTAATGGTGGATTCTTGAGCCTTGATAACCTTTAAAGGGGGACAAAGATTTGTTTAAGGCCGTTGATTGAAAATAGTGAAAAAACACTTAACTATTATCTCGGTTTTAAAACAACCGAGGGGTTAGAGTAAAAAAAAATTTTACAAAAATGGTTACATTGTTTACCCAAAATATTAAAAATACATTGTATGAAACAAATCTTCGCAGAATATCATATTGCTTACCCATAATATTAAAATTACAGCATGAGTAGGTCTCATACAATATTTGTTGCATTGCATACAATGTATTTTAAATATTCTGTGTAAACAATGTAGCCATTTTAAAAAAATAATAATTTATTCTAACCCCTCGGTTTTAAAAAAACACCGAGGGGTTAGAGTAATTTTTTTAATGGTTACATTGTTTACCCAGAATATTCAAAATAAATTGTATGCAACAAATCTTCGCAGAATATCAAGATTGATTATCCATAATATTAAAAATACAGCATGTTCAGGTCTTACACAAGATGATATAGATCTATACTTGAATTTCAGATCTGTCATCACCAAGATTGATTGTTAATTCTATAACTATCACAACTTTCACTAGCGTATATAATTTGCATGCTTGGAATGCATCCAACTTCTAATTAGGTGTTTGTTCCAAAAGTTGGAAAATGTTTTTTCAGTACTTGCAATCCATCAGTAAAGACTTTTAGGAATAAATTATAGTTGTTCAAAACCTTGAACAACAACAACAACCACTACTACAAAACTTGAAAACAACAACGCCATGGTCACCACGATTATTCACTACATCGTGGAGACATCTTTAAAATAAGAGGCTATCATACTATTTTTGTTTTTTGATTAAAGATTAATTGTATATAACAAGGGTTGAACAGCCAACTGTGGTAAAACCATCATGCTTTCATGGGTTCGACCTCAGCGCCATCATATATATTATTCCTTTAATATTAAGGCGCGTTGTTTCTTTTTTATTTATTTTTATATAAAAATTAAAAGGATATGGCTACGGTTGGTGTGTTCCACCGTTGTGATATACTTATCAATACGGTTGGTAGATAACCGTTGTGAAATAATTTACCCATATATAAGCGAATGAATTCTCACTTATTAACAGTAGCGGCATTTCCTTCACAGTGAAACCGTAGCACCTATTTTTTCTCTTCTTATTCGCCATTAGTTGTGAATCTTGTGCTTCATATGTTAAGATAATCTTCATCTTACATTTTATTTTTAGATAGTTCTCCATTATCTCGTTTGTTACATGTTGTTTTTGTTGATTGATTGTTCTTATTTTTTTAGATTCTTCTTCACTACCTTAATAAAGACCATACTTTTGCTATGTTACATATTGTTTGTGTAGATATGGAAAAAAGTACAAGAAGCATGAAGCTATGATGGAAATTTCATCCAACTTGTATTTTTTTATAGCTTCACAAACAAGATGTTTTTCATTATTATTGTAGGACTCAACAATAACAAAATATTTTAGTTAATGAAGAAACAATAGTCGTAGAAAACTTCATCTAGTTTGAGATACTATGAAAAGAAATATAAGAAGTAAGAAGTTGTTGTGTAAGCTTCTTCCTCTTTATATTTCTTCTTCATAGCTTCACAAACTTGATAAACTTCATAATTGATTCTTGTTCCATAATTAGTTTTAATAAAAGGTGCGTCCTGGAAATTTATAATATATCTTTTTCATTGCTCACAAATTTATAATATCTAGTTATGTTGTATGTTGTTGTTTGAGTTTGTTATATAATATGTAGATGGCTTGTTTTTCCATACACCTCACTTAAAATACATTCATTTAAATTGACATAGATACTATAATTTGAAAATTAAATTGTATTTGAAAATCAACTTAAATAACCCATTATTTTCGGATTGCATGCATCTCATCATTCATTTGATGTTCTTTTACATAAATATTATGGTATAATGACCCGGCTCCTCAGATGCATTGTTGTCTTAGATTATAGTTAAGTTTCATTAACTACAAGAAATTTAACTATAATCAAAGACAACGATGTATCTAAGGAGTTAGACTAATAAACCACAATATATGAGAATGTGAGTATGAACTGAACCATTAGATTTTAAAATAAATGGTGGAGATTATGTGTGAATCTTTTTTTATCTCTCCTCCGTTATTAAAATAAAAGATGTAGGAGAGATAAAAAAAGATTCACTCATAATCTCCACCATTTATTTTAAAATCTAATGGTTCAGATTCATTCTCATATAAATAAGGCATTCTCATATGATATATATATATATATATATATATATATATATATATATATATATATATATATATATATATATATATATATATATATATATATATATATATATATATATATGTGTGTGTGTGTGTGTGTGTGTAAAAGAGCATGAAATGCACGATGAGACGCATGCAATCAGAAAATAATGATTTGTTTAAGTTGGTTTTTAAGAATAGCTTAATTTTCAAATTATAGACTTCTTCATCAATTTGAAAGCTTGTATTTATTTACTGAGGTGTATGGAAAACATGCAATCTACATATTATCTAATAAACTCTGGGCACTTTTCACAACGGTTATATATTGTAACCGTGATCAAAGGTTATCTATGATTTATATAATTTGTGCTGATGGGTTTCGAACCCAATACCTATTTGTAAGTATCACAACGGTTTATAAGTATAACCATTGTGATAAGTGGCGCGCGTCCTTCCTTTCAATAACAGTTTCCAGACCGTTAAAGAAACAACGAAATTACAACCACACGCTACTTAACAACGGTATGACTCGCGTGATGGTACCCCTTTTCCAACCGTTTGTGAGAGGGGTTTTCCGTAGTAGTGAAAAAAAAACATCAACACTATTGTTTGAGATGGATTTCAAAAGCTGAAAAATATTTTGTTCAATTTTGCACTCCATACTAAAAAATGATGCGTTCGACGGTGGGGAGGCTACAAATAAGATAACATTAGGGTTAAATCTATTTAGCCATTATTTTATAGTAAAATCTGATTATTTTATTCCTCGAGTTATCAAAGAAACCGAAGGGTTAAATCATATATTTATAGTTGTTAACAAATAAAAACATAAAATGCATTAGCTGTGATTCGAAGCATGTCCTGAAAGGTATATCACCTCAGTTTTTTGTGGATGACGTGAAAGCTTTGTCATGAAAAGTGTTATTTATTGTAGAGAATCCTTCTAGCAGCTAATGTTCCTCAACTTGAGTAACAATGCCTAAATAATAAAGTGAGATCAAACGGAGTAAGTAAGGTAACCCTCACCCAATTATTTTTTTCAAAATATGATTTTGTCCCAAAATAAAAACGAATAATATGTTTAAAATGCTCAAGAACATACCACGAATTCAAAATTTCGGTGCAATATCATAGAAAAAATACCTTTGAAATCATGATTGTATTCTTAAGGAGAAAAAGTAGGAGTGCAAGTTTATGGTCAAGCCTATGGCGGAAACTTTATCTTTGAGGAAGAAATTAGTAAAATGTTTTTGTAAGAACTTTTGAACTAAGTGATCCCTAAAAGACTTAAAAACATATGTTAGCTGCTATGTTAACATGCATGTATCTGAATTTTTAAAAAAATCGTGTTATCCTTATACGTCCAATTTAAGCTAATTGCTTGAAGACATGAAATGATTTAAGAACTAAAGTGTTCGATAAGTCATTTAAAAAAAATCATTTTTTAGTCTTTTAATTTCATCATTTATTATTTTGTTTTGTTAATGTTTTACTTCGATTTTCTTGTGAAATTATGGCACTTGAAATACATGTCACAACTGATGTCCCAACATCAGAACCTAATATCAAGAGAGATGTTATAACATCTACTGATAGTCAGAGAAGAATAAACCACACCAGACTGTAGGTATGCAGATTTCAACTACAGAATGATAAACAACACATACATACCAGTTAAGACATATGTCTAAACACAGATCATAATGTCAGGACATATGTCTTGACGTCATCTGCTGACAGAACATACTTTTACCAAAAAGAAAATCATGCAGGATTAAGAACCAAATGGTAAATAACACATCAGATTGTTAACCAAATTCAGTGCAAAATCAATTACTCTGGGGGCTACCAAGCCAGAAAGAAAATTCACTATAATAGTATTAGTTCAAAGCTTAAATAGTCCAAGTTTATAACTTCTCTCCTAATCAATACCCCGTTTAACTTCTACCTATAAATCACCATCTAGATATGTGAAATCACATCTCACTTCCAATCATCTTAGTGATAAAACAGTCCCAACCCCAATTTCTATTTCAAAACAAATCACAATTACAGTGACAAAACAAAATAAAAGATTACACTTCCAATAAACAATACTTAGTCAAGAACCTTAACTAAGAACAATAATTGATCTTGCTTAAAAGCTTCAACCAAGAACAATTTTCAAATCCATGCTTAAAAGCTTTAAGAGTGAGAACAATAACTTGACAACCAGTCAAGTAACAATCAGTCTACCACATGGTATCAAAAGATACATGGGTGACTTAAAACACAAGAGATTCTCAAAACTTAAGACTTCTAATCTTTCCCTAATTTAACAATTGTGAAAATACTTGATTACATTAAGTCTAGGGTTCTATTTAAATACTCTTCAGCACTCCATGGGCTTCGAAATCTTCACCAAAATCTTACTTGATCCACACAATGAGAGCTGCAAAAAATCTGCCAAAAAATCTATTTGAAACTTGGAACAAATCTTCAAGTTTCCTAAATATTATCAATATCCAATTTTATAAACTTTAATTCTGTTGGAGATTTGATTCACTTGTTCCATATTAAATCTTCTTTACCAGCGCAAATCATTGAGATATACCCACAAGAAATATCCCAAAATCTAATCAAATCAGTTAAGATTTTGAAACAACTTGTACTGATGTTTTGGTTCAGCATGTCACAACATCTGTCTTCAATGCAACCTTCACATACTACTATATCATCTTGATCAAGATGTTATGACATCTTGCTCAGCATCTGTCATGAACCATGTCTTAGCAAAATTGTTGCCCATCCTAAAACCATGGAACTAACATCTTGTTTTTGTTTTGTTTAGTGAATGATTAAAATCCATGTTTAAGTGAAAGAAGAGATAAACCAAAAAGATGTTTGAACATCCTTGAAAGGCTGAGGAATAAAGACGAGATTTTCATCAACCTGACCACTAGCAACTCAAAGCTTTAGCCGACGCAAATCTAAAACGATAATCTCTTTTATTGATGTTGATTATTTAAAATGCTAATTGTAGCACCCCGATAATTAGATTTAATTATTTAATTATTATTTGATTTTTTTATGTGATTATGTGATGCATGACATTTATGTTGATGTGTGTGGGGTAGTAGAATTGAGGTGTTAATAAGAATAATAATATAAAAAATAGTCTAATTAGCATTGTTATTATTTAAATAAAATAAGAGATAATGAGGAAGAATTAGTAAGGGCAAATTAGGTATATCACTAATAGGGGTCATAAGGCTAACAAGGTAAAAAGAGAAAAAGGGAGATCATTTCATTAGTCGTAGAATTATGGAGAGAACGAGAAAAGAAGAGAGAGCTAGGGCAAGAGAGGAGAAGAAGAACAACCGTAGAATTTGGGAAGAGAATCAATCAAGATAATTCGGTTCACACCATTGTGGTTTTAATTATTTAATGGTTTTTCCGTAGGCTCTGGAACCGTGTTGAATCTCTGTTTTTAAATTTGTTTGAAACAACTAAGACTTCATCCTTTTAGTCTTATTTTCTAGCTTCCTCTTCAATTCGGAGGCAAGTGATCAGACTCTCGAGTGAAAACTCTTTTGTTTTATGTCGAAGCACATTTTTGAAATATTTCCAACCAGGGGGTAGTTTGTCAATGATAACAGCAATTTGAAATTGTTCATTGAGGGGCATACCTTCTGTAATGATTTCATGAGCGATCTTCTGAACTTCGTGGCTTTGAGCTTCCACAGATTTTTCATCCACCATCTTATAGTTCAAGTAGTGGCTGACATCATATTTCTTTGCAGATGCTTCTTTAGTATCATATTTCTTCTACAGAGCCTCCCATACCTGTTTAGCAGTCTTGTAATTACTGTAGTAATCGTATAGATCATTAGCAAGATTGTTCAAAATGTGCTTTTGGCAAAGATAATCATTCTCTTGTCATAGGGAGATTTCTTTCCCGAGCTGTAATTTATCTGTCGCATCTTTAGTTTTTGCAACAGAGTCTAATTCAGACGTCTTTGGAGTCCCGTTTGATTCCACCGGTGTCTTACCATTAGTTAGTTCAATTACTCCAAAAGGAGCAACAGGGATATCCTTAGTCAGAACGTGAGCAACCTTCTTTAACGCTAAGAAGAATTTCATCTTAGCATGCCAACGTTTGAAGTGAGAACCCTCAAACTTAAATGGTTTGTCAGACACAGTAGCGGCCGCGGTAGTTCTAATAACTTCTTCAGTAGACATGGCATTTAATACAAACATCTTAAAATTGTTGGTTTTTTGGTTTTGAAAATATTGCCACGAAGGAAGTTATCGGCTGAGTCGCGGATTGGTACACTTTCTTTAAGACGTTTCGCGGTACTACCAAAATTATGCAAAGCAAATCTTAATAACCACGACGCCTACAGGATAAAACAACCCGTTCACAAAAGGGTTACGATTATCACTTGCACTGTGATGAATCGTTTAATGAAATACACCTTCTGATGGTGTTTAAACCATTCGTAGTATGTGAAACAATTCCAGTCGTTGATGGCACACAAGGCCACTCAAGATATAAAGAAGAAAGAAAATATTTTGAGATGAAGAGAATATAGAGGGAGAAGAGAGATTCCAAAATTTAGAAATCTGACGTACGTTTCCAAAAATATTAAGAATCATTAATAAGTAAATGATTCAACTAAGTGGAGAGAAAATAGTGGGAGAGTGGAGAGAAAAATAGTGTGAGGGAGTTACTTAGTCAAAACTAGGTTTTGATGAATGACTCATTATTAAATAATAATTAATTAATTAATATTAAGAGTTAGTTCCACTAAAATTAACTCCCATAAAAATAGGATGACCCTTTTAATTCACCTTAAGTTTCCAACATTTTTTAATACGATATTAGTAATATTTAATAAGCACTCAATTTTTTAACTCAACACCTTAAAAAAATACTAGGAAAATGCAAACGAGTGGTCTAGGAGCACTTGTTAAGAGTTTAAAAAGGTAAGCAATACTTGTATTTAATGTTTTAGAAGTGGAAATAAATGACTTTTGAAGAAATAACAAAGTTTGTTTTATTAAAATTACTTGTATTCAATGCATTAGAAATTTAAATAAATAATTTATTTAGGGAATATTTTCTTTATATGGAATGCTTAAAGAGTATCCCTGTGGCACTCGTTAGCATAACCTAAAATATTAATTAAACAATCTCATTAATAATTTAATATTATAATATTTCAAAAAAAAACTTATTTACTTTAGAATTTAATACACTTATTCATTTATTTCTAAGAAACTGACCTTTTTTTTAGAAAAATTCAATTTTTTAAAGACATTTTTTAATAACTAAAAATTGAAGTTGAAAAGGATATTCTAATAAAATTAGGAACATGATTTCTCAAATAAGTCCACCCTCGTATTACCACATTGAAAACTTGTACCATCACATAGAGAATTCATTCCGTAGAAACTAACTATTTATTCACCGGAAGACCAACAACTCGAATTTTCAATATTAAACTGTCCACGTACATCATGTAAAATGGACTAAGAAACAAACAAATTTAAATTTTCTATCAATTGGACTTCAAGAGGCGCACCATCACTTTCCCATATCACACAATTCACATGACTTCCATAAGAAAATGTCCTTCTCGACCTGACTCTTTCCTTCACTGGAAAAAATTGACTAGAATTTTCATTATCAAACTGTATACATTGTGTAAAATGGACTGACAAATAAAAAATTTAAAAATGTCATCAATGGCACTCCCGGAGGTCCACCATCACATTCCCATATCACAATCCACAAATCTTCCTCTAAAAATGGTCATTCTCAACTAAATATTTCCTTTAATAGAAGAACATCGACCAGACCTTTCAGTATCAGACCGTCCACATCGTGAAAAATGGACTAGAAAACAAACAAATAAAAAAATATGAATCAGACTCCCGAAGATCTGCCATCACCTTTCTAGATCACAATTCGCATGACTTCCAATAGAAAGGATCCTTATCAAATGAACTTTTCCTTCAACATACTAGAATTTTCAATATTGGACGCTCCACATCATGTAACTTCTTGTTGAATAAGAGGTTATTAATCTAGTGTCACTTGTAATTGAAGATTGAGGTACTTGGCCGTCAATACCAGTAACTGAGATTGTCATTGTAAGACATCACTGTGGTGATTGAAAGTGAGAGAGGTTTCTCTTATCTAGGAAGTTCTTAGGTAGAAGTTGCACTGGGAAGGGATTAAGTGAGAAGTTGTAAACCAGAGGTTGTTTAGCTTTGAATTGATATTAGTAATAGTGGATTTCCTTCCTGGCTTGGTAGCCCCTAGAGTAGGTGTTGTTGTACACTGAACCAGGTTAATAATTTTGTGCGTTCAATTACTTTTCAGTCTTATTTTAATATCATGTTTGTCTTCCCATTATATGTTGTTCAAATATCAATGTCTCAACATCTATTAGGACATCTACAATCTGTATACCAGAATTTCATTGTATAAAATGGACTAGCAAAAAAAATTAAAAATTCCCTTAATTAGACTCCCGTAGATTTGTCATTATCTTTGTGGATCATAATGTCCATGTTTTCCACTAGAAAGGGTCATCCTCAATTGACGTTTTCCTTCACTGGGAGTACACATACTAGAATTTCAATATTAGACGGTCCACAATATGTAAAATGGATTAACAAAAAAAAAATTAATATTTCATCAATTGGACTCACGGAGATCCACCATCACCTTCCTAGATCATAATTCACATGTCTTCCACTATAAATAGTCTTTCTCAACTGACTATTTCCTACTAAATATATTTTTGACATTTTTATAACCCAACGAGTAACAGGGTCTCCGAGGTACGCGGAATACAC
Organism: Vicia villosa; assembly: GCF_029867415.1. Taxonomy (NCBI): domain Eukaryota; kingdom Viridiplantae; phylum Streptophyta; class Magnoliopsida; order Fabales; family Fabaceae; genus Vicia; species Vicia villosa. The sequence goes on along the minus strand of NC_081182.1, from coordinate 218,462,390 downwards.
ACTCTGATCTCTCTTTTCTTATATTCATATTAATCTTTATTTTACTTCAGTTTTAGTTATTAGTTTCCCTTTAATCCCAATTATTCATTAGCCTTAGTTGTACACAGAGGCGGTAGATTATAGTAGGTTGACATTGGTCTCTGTGGGTTCGACAATCTTTTATATTACTTCGATATTTCCATGCACTTGCGGATGCATCAAATTTCAATGTGAATTTGTGTATGAATGAATAATTTAGTTTTGTCTGCAAATTTGTTGGATGAGTGTCAAAACCTCACCTTTGTGTGTTTTTCATCCAACGATGAATTTTTGTTAGGTGTGATTCATGACTTTAGCATATTTTGTTTTAGCTTGTTTTGCAGGATTTTTGTATTTAGGATTAATTTAGTTCTCATGTGTTGTTTTAGGATTGTGGTAAGTATTACCTTGTTCGTGTGTTTTTGTTTGAACCATACATTTGTATTTCGATTTTAAAACTTGTTGATTCATGCATTCTTTGATTTTCGTTATTTGTCTCTTTGAGTTGTTTGACTTTGTTTGAGGACAAACAATGTAATAAGTTGGGGAGAGTTTAATAAGTGCAAATTATAGTTATTTTTGTATATACGTTTTTTTGCACTTATCTATTCTTTTGTTAATATTCTTTGAATAAATCCTCGTTTAGTTTGTAAATACATTTAGTTTATGTTTAATCGTATTTTGGTGTATATAGTGTACCGTATGAAAGTTTTCCTTTTATTTTGTAGGTATTGGGGCATGTTTGGAGCATTGAGGAATAAAGTGTTGAAGGCACGGCTTCAGAATGGAGAAAAAGGAATAAACTAAGGTTTCCCAGGTCGCGCTTAGCGCGGTTTGCCCGCTTAGCACCCCCTGGTGAATACACAGCATGTTCTGGAAGTAGTAAGCGCGCTTGAGAGCCCTCTTAGTGCGCTATGGAGGTTTAAGAAATAAAAGAGGACGCGCTTAGTGCGGGTAGCGCGCTTAGTGCGGTCTGCGTATTTTAGTTTTATATAAACAGATTTCAGTAATTGTTTTTGGGATGGTTTTCGGGGTATTTGTTCCCAAACTCCATCACCTTCATTTTTTTTGTACATTAGAGCTTATAAAACATCATTTATGGCATCCTCGTGGAAGATTAGGCATTGGGAGCTTAGTGGATCGTGTTTGACACCACGAGAAATTGGGTTTTGTTCTCTTCATCTTCTCTTCGTAACCATTTAAGTTGGGGTTTTATTGTAGGTATGCTTTGCTTATATGTATATTTATTGCTCATGGTTTTGTTTAATGTTTTTATTACAAATCTTCATTAGTGATTGGTTTCTCTATGTGGGTTTGGATTATTGTTGAGATGGATGATTCGAATCCGGGTTTAGGAAGAACATTTATTGGGTTTTAACTCTAGAGATAGATTAGAACTTAGTATTCACTTTAGTATCAATTCTTAATGCTTCTGTGCTGCTTGTGATGTGCTGAGAGATCGTCGATGCAAGTAATATGGTCTTCATCTCACTTTGCACTAGAGATAACCTCCGTGTGAGCGATACGTGATGATGTTGATGAGTACTTTAGTTGATTTTAATTGAGTAGTAAGTACACGTATTTAACAGGTATATGAGTTTCAAATATCGAGAGTCTTTATTGTCCGAATAATGAAATTCTTGTTTTTGTTTATAGTTTAATTCCCACAATTTACTTTAAACCCATTTTAACACAAACTCAATAACGTGAGAGTTGTCGAACGACGACTCGATGCACTAATTCCTATGGAGACTATATGATAAAACTAAATAAATACTTACTTTTTGCTGCCACTTTATCGCATAAACACTAATCAGTCACGATGCCGAGTGACTCTACATAGGACATCTTGTTTGACCTGTTGCTTCAGTTGATAGAACATCTTAACTCAACATGTTTCTTCATAGAATTTGGCTTCTTGCTCAACCTGTTCTTCTTAGCAAGTTAACACATCCTAATGAACATAGTGCTGCTACATTTGTATATATATATATATATATATATATATATATATATATATATATATATATATATATATATATATATATATATATATATATATATATATAATGATCAAATGACACCAAGGTGTCAAATTTAGTAACATGACATCTTTGTTACTAAATTTAGTAACAAGGACGTATCATATGAGAATGACATTTTTATATGAGAACATGAGAATGAATCTGAACCACTAGATTTTAAAATAAATGGTTTAGAATATGTGTCAATTTTTTTTTCTCTCTCTCTCTCTCTCCTCTATCATTTATTTTAATAATGGAGGAGAGAGAAAAAAAGATTGACACATAATCTGGACCAATTATTTTAAAATCTAATGGTTCAGATTCATTCTCATGTTCTCATATAAAAATGTCATTCTCAAATTTAGTAACCTGAAACATTTATTAACTTTTCATTCCATATACGTATAATGAAACCCATTGTTGGATTGAAAGGTATTATCATATAAATAATGTCTATAAAATTTCACATGAATCGGAGACCATTTGATATGTTTAATAGAATGATAAAAATTAACGTTAGTTTTAAATTTTAATGCATCTCGATGACATAGCAAATGATTTCAGATTGATGTTAAATTTTACAGACATGATCTATATGATAATATCTTTCAATTTGGCAGTGAATTTTTCCTATACAAATATATGGTAAAGACACGATTGGTAATTAAAATTCTTGTGAAAAAATTTACCTATATATATATATATATATATATATATATATATATATATATATATATATATATATATATATATATATATATATATATATATATATATATATATAAACCTATCATCACGATTGGTAATGAAAATTCTTGTGAAAAAATTTACGTATATATAAGCAAATAAATTGTCGCTTCTACACAGTATCGTCGTATCCTTGACAGCAGAACCCTAGAACTCATTTTTTTGTCTTTTTCATCGCCATTAGATTTCTTAATCTACATAATACTATCAATATTTTTCTTCATTCATGAAGGTATTTTTCTTTTTCCTTATACTCTCGCTTTCGTGTATGTTGTTGTTATGTTTCACATGATTTTCGTAAGATTTTTCTCTTCTTCATCGCCACTAGCTTTGTTGTTGTTATAAGTTGTTGTTGATAAATGTAGATAAATGTTTGTTGACATGATTTTTTCCAGATTCGTCTTCACCGCCTTAACAAAGCCCATGCGTGACTATGGAAAAAAATATAAGAAATATGAAGTTATTGTGGTAACTTCATCCACCTTATATTTATTTTTCATAGCTTCACAAACTATATGTACTTCATAATTTGTTCTAGTTACATGATCCTTTTCAATAATGGTGCGTTCTTAAAACAATTTAATGTATCTTGTGATGTCGTATGTTGCTATGTTGTTGTATGTTATTGTTGTTGACAAATATTCTCAAAATAAGACATTGCTAAGTAACAAGAAAGAGGCTTCTTGTGACTTACCAATGTTTTATTCTTTAAATTCTTATACAGGTTAACAATAGATGAAGTATAGTTTATTATATGCTATGTAGATTGTTTCATTCATTAACTTTTCATTGAAAATATATTCATTTAAATTTACCTAGAAACTTATAATCTGAAAATTAAGTTGTATTTGAAACCAACTTATATAAATCAATGTTCTTAGAATTGCATGTGTCTCATCATTTATTTCACGCTCTTTAGCATTTAGAATGTGATTCAATGACCTGATTCCTTCATTGCATCGGTTCCTTCAATTCTAGTTTAATTTGACTAAAATCTAATTATTGGTTGGGCCTACCTCATTGTCGTCGTTTATTATTGTTATTGTTGCGATGATAAGCGACGACAATAAGGTAGATCCAGCCAATAAATTGATGTTGTTTAAATTAAACTAGAATTGAAGGAACCGATGCAATGAAGGAATCATACCATTGAACCATATTTTATTTGTTATAGAGCAGGAAATGAATAATGAGAGGCAAGAAATTCGAAAAATAGTGGTTTGTTTAAGCTGGTTTTCAAGAATAGATTAATTTTTAAATTATATACTTCTTCATCAAATTGAATAGTTGTATTTCTTTAATGAGGGGTATGAAAAAACTAGCAATCTACATAGTATATAATAAACTATGGGTACTTACCATAATGGTTATCTAATGAAATTGTGATGAATTATAATTTATGTTCCAAAAGTTCGCCGTTGAGAATCAAACCTGGGACCATTAGGTCTCTCACAACAGTTGAATTAACTAACCGTTGTGATATCGCACGTGCATTTTTAGATATTATACCTCAGTCGAAATGATCATGGTCTTAAATGTCCTATTCTTTGACAGAGGAGATTTCAAGACCAAATTATTCTGAGTGTCGAGTAGTTCCAAGGCTCCATCTTTCATAATCACGGAGAAACCTTTTTTCGATCTGTTGTCCAACACTTAGCAGACTGCACTCCATTCCAGATACATAGAGTACATCTTTAATCATAGCTTTCACTTCATTACTCCTTTAAATAACTATGTCGTCAGTACCTTTTGCTTGCAACGAGCTATTATCAGCAAGTTTGACCTTGCTCTTCTTTGACTCAATGAAATATACTAACCACACTTTTTGACCAGTCATCTGATTCAAGCAGCCTGATTCGAGGAACCAGGTCTTAGATTAGACATGGTCGTATGCAAATCAAGCAATAACCACCGTATCTTCAGAATCACTTGAATCATGGCGTACAAAGTTTACTCTTTCATCCTTGTCTTTTGTCGATCACTTGTCTTTCCTGTGGCCAAAATTCTTAGCCAAGTGACCTCACTTTTCATAGTTATAGCATTGCGCATATTTTTTTCTTTTCTTTGTCCTTTTGATATGTGCTTCCTTCTTCTCTTTTTGAGGATTCAGAAGATCTATCAACGACCTTGTGCTTTTGAAGGTTTGACTAAGCCTTCTAAGTCTGAATCTTATCTTATTTTCCTTTGAACTTGTTGGAACCACCATGTTTCTTCCATGTCTGAGCCTGCAGTGCTTGTATCGAATCTTGATCTCTTTTTGTTTTGACAATCCTAATCTCATGCGCCCTTCAACGAACCAACCTAATCTTCCACTTTTAGGGTATCAAGATTGTTGAATTCTTGAATTGCAACGATAATGTGATCAAAGTGATAGGTCAACATACACATTACCTTCTCAACTATCATCTTATCGGTTAGGTTTCACCACAATCCTTCATGAGATGGACGAGATTCTTCACCTTCAACACATAGCCTACAATCTTTTCATATTCTCCCGTCTACAGTAATTTATACTATCACCGCAAAGTCTGTAATTTGACGACTTTGAATTTCTCACCTCTTTCATAGTACTTGATAAGAATACGCATGTCTCCTTCGCTGATTCAGCATGAGAGATCTTGTCGAATTTCGCCGAATATACCGCCAATTGAATACAATACGTAGCCTTGCAATCTTTCTTCTTCGCCTCCTTGTGTACGGTTTTCTAATTATATATTGCATTTTGAGCAAGCTTAGGAACAACATTGTTGACCACTTCTAGGGTTTCATGAAAACCGAACAAGGACTTCATCTGCTTCCATCGGTTTCAATTTTTGCCGTCAAGAATTGGAAGAAAATTCGGAATACCGTTAATGTCATTCATTTTTGCACCGATTGATTCACGTTTCTTGGAAACACGACCACCAACATAAAGTTTTTGAAAACACGATTAAGAACACGATTCAGAAACTCTAGATACCAATTTTTTAGTGCGTTATATATACTTTTACTGAGCAGAGACAGAGAGAGAATAAAAAAATAAGAATTGTTATTACTAAATTGTACAAACTAAATTACAAATTATATTGGGTGGATTTGGATTATATTGTGTTATTAGATAGTAATTAACTTCCAAATCAAGTAACTAATTTAGATTTAGACATAAGTTATACTATTAGTCTTAGATTATATCATAACAACAATGTGTAATTATGAAAAATAAAGAAATATAGACATATACATTAATAATTATTAGTTACCAATTTTTCAATTTTTAAGACTAATATTTGATGTATATACGACTAAGCTTTTAGAGTACATGTATAGGTGTGGTTATCTTTTTCTCAAACATTAATGTCATGCATATATCTACCTCAAAGACGTTCCCAAAACCCCCTTTGCAATTCTACCTCGTGCATTCAAAAATACATCTAACGGAAGTGAACCATCTATATTAATCTTAATCCATACAAAAAATCTACTTTTTCAATATTTTAGACTAATCTTTGGGGTGTGGTTATCCTTTTTCAAACATTAATGCCATGCATCTCTTACTTTCACATTGAAAATTCTAGAAGCTTTCTTGTGTTGATAAGTCCTTTGGTGTATTTTTCATATTTTCCACACAACCACTTTAGAACAAACTAACCGCAACCATTCTTCTCCATTATATAAGAATGAAGATCATTGAATGAATCACACAAACAATTAAGAATCAAAGTTTACATTTCTAACTAAACCCTATACCATGGTCCAAGAGAAGAAGCTAGTGGATGAGGTTTCCGGTTGGCTTAGAATCTACGACGATGGCTCGGTGGACCGGACATGGACCGGACCACCCGATGTCAATTTCATGGTCGAACCGGTTGCTCCCCATGAAGAATTCATCGACGGAGTTGCGACACGGGACGTGACCATAAACACTACCAACAACGATAATTTCATCCACCGCGCTCGGTTATATATACCGGAGAAAACTCCAAAGGATAATGAGAAATTGCCCATACTCCTACACTATCATGGAGGTGGATTTTGTATTAGTGAACCGGATTGGTTCTTGTACTACCATGTTTACACTAAGATCGTTAAGTCTACTCGGTCTATATGTGTCTCCCCGTTCCTCAGACAAGCCCCGGAGCATCGTCTTCCCGCAGCTATTGATGACGGGTTTACAACACTCCGGTGGCTTCAATCTGTGGCCAAGGGAGACGCACGTGATCCGTGGCTTGAGAGACACGGAAACTTTGACAAAGTTTTTCTCATAGGAGATAGCTGCGGAGGAAATATAGTCCATGAAGTATCACTTAGGGCTAGTTCAGCTGACCTGAGACCAGTTCGACTCGCAGGTGCAATTTCTATTCATCCTGGATATGTCCGGTCGGAGCGAAGCCGATCCGAAAATGAAATGCCACAGTCACCATTGCTAACATTAGACATGGTGGACAAGTTCTTGAGTTTATCATTACCAAATGGGAGCAACAAGGATCATCCGATCACATGCCCGATGGGCGAGGCGGCGCCGCCTCTTACCGGCTTCAAACTGCCGCCATTTCTTCTATGCATAGCGGGAAAAGACTTGTTGAGAGATACACAAATGGAGTATTACGAAGCCATGAAGAAGGCCAAGAAAGAAGTGGACCTGTTTGTGAGCAAGGAGATGACACACTGTTTCTATCTCAACAAGATTGCTGTGGATATGGACCACGCTGTGAATGCTGAAATGAATGCACTTATTGGTAGGGTTATGGACTTTATTGAGAAGCATTAAATTTAGGGTTGGTTTCTTATGTGGTGTGGGTAGTTTGTTATGTTTCCGTATGAATGTGTTTTGACCTTTTTTTATTTATTTTAGTAATAATAAGAATCTAATTCCAATTTGGATTCTATATTGGACTTCATTTTTTAAATTATATTGACTTTATGAAATATTTAGCTCATTAGTTTTTTTTTTTTATAGGCAATGATGTATTTAATATTAACAGCACCCACAGTGCAGAGAAGAAATTCTCAGAACCTTACAAAAGTATAAGGATGCCCAGCCAAGAAAACTAAACTATAATCAACCTACAAGTATTCTAATGGACATTGAAACCATTCAAAGAAATTACAATTAACCTTCTTTTTGCTCCCTATTGCTAACCACCACCAGGAATGCATTTTTATGTTATGAATAATTTCTTCTGCATCGCATACGCCGTTGTTGAATACAATTTCGTTACGGTGTTTCCATATGCACCAGCACACCGCCACCCAAATTACCCCCACTCTCCTTGGAGACGCCCTATTCTTTAGCACCCCCACAAGCTGTATGAAATCATCACAACAATCAGGTTTTGATTGACAATCAGATCCGAGCCATTGATGAATCTTTCGCCACACCCCTGCAGCTAGGAAGCACGAAATGAACAGATGGTTCCTATCCTCCAGCACATTGCAACCGAAAACACATAGGCAATCGTTAGCATCTGCTATGATGCCTCTCTTAGCCAACTGAGCCCTTGTTGCAAGCCGATCCTTGAGTAACCGCCAAGCAAAAAATTTTACCTTTGACGGCATCCACGATTTCCAAACCATAGCCCATGCTTCTTTGGTTCTCGAGTCTTCCACCCCTACAGAATTTTCCATAATCAAGCAATTATAATAATCCTTTACAGTATAAACTCCCGAACCATTTAATGGCCAAACAAAGCAGTCTAATTCAGTCCTCTTTGGTTCGACATCCATAAGAATCTGCCTCAACTCACACCATTCCTCCTTTGCTAGATGGCTCAGAACAGACACATCATCCACCACACCCCACATCCACTGATTTTGGTTCCAAGCACCCAACTCCTGCACACACTTATCTTGGCTGCCAAGTTCCTGGAACAGGTTTGGGTAGGCACGGTACAACTCGATATTCCCCAGCCATTTGCTTAACCAAAATGGTACCTTGACACCAACTCCCAATCTAATTGCTATTCTGCTAGTAAAACCTACAACACTTGTATCATCACCAATAAGCATTAGATCTCTCCACCAAAGAGACTCTAAAGATTGGCTGCCAGATAATTGTTTAAACAAAATTCTCTTATATGACTTGCCATATCTAAACTACAATATGCCCTGCCAAATTGAGTCATCCTCTTTTAGAATTCTCCATAACCATTTTGTTAACAATGCTCTATTGAACATAGCCAGGTCTTTAACCCCAAGACCACCATCTTCAATTGTCTTACATATTATGTTCCAGCTTATCCAGTCAACCCCTTTTCTCTCGTCTGCGTTGTGCCAAAGGAAATTTCGCTGCAGTTTCACCATAGCCTCAATAGTCTTCACCGGCATCTTAAACATTGACATATGGTACACAGGGAGATTAGTAATTACTGAGTTAATTAATGTCACTCTGCCACCTATCGACAACAGCCTACCAATCCAGGGAGAGAGCTTAGCCTTCATGTTATCAACTATCGGATTCCAAAAACCAATACTTCTAGGATTACCTCCAACCGTAACACCTAAAAACTTAAAAGAAATGCTGCCCACCTTGCAGCAAAGAAATTGACTTGCTGCCAGCGAAAAATTTTGGTCCAGGTCCACCCCATATAAGCTACTCTTCCACATGTTCACCCGTAACCCCGAGACCATTTCAAAACCTCGCAAAATTACCTTGAAAGCCCAAAGATTTCTCCACGAAGCCTCACCTACTAGAACCGTGTCGTCAGCAAATTGTAGGATGTCATACGACACATCTTCATTCACCTTAAACCCTTTGAGCATGCCACCAATCGTTGCTTGCCTTACCAACCCTACAAGCCCTTCTGCTACGATTGTGAACAAGAATGGTGACAAAGGATCACCTTGGCGCAATCCCCTTTGAGCTTTAAATTCACTTGACGGGCTGCCATTAACCAGAACAGACATATTGCTATTGAACACCGTCGCCTCCATCCATCGCATCCACCGTTGGCCAAAGCCCATGTTCGTTAACATTTCTTTCAAGAAACACCAGTCAACACAATCATAGGCTTTAGCGAAATCTACCTTCAGCAACATACAACTCTGCCTTGTTCTCTTTGCCAAGTCGATTATCTCATTTGCTACGAGCACACCGTCCAATATCTGTCTACCAGGCACAAAAGCTATTTGAGAATTCGAGACCAGTTTCCCGATAACTACTCTTAATCTTGCTGCCAATAGTTTTGAAACTATTTTGTATATGCATCCTATCAAGCAAATAGGTCGAAATTCCTCCAGCCCTTGAGGATGCTCTACCTTAGGAATTAAGGCGATAAAAGATGCAGACAGAGCCCGAGGGAGGGAAGCTCAGTTGTGAAAGTCCTGTACACATTGAACAATATCGCTTCCAACAATTTCCCAGTATTTCTTGATGAAAGCAATATTCAAACCATCAGGACCTGGACTACGATCTCCATCACACCCAAACACAACCTCCCTAATCTCCTCACTCGAGAAAGCCTCCTCTAATTGTTCTTTGTCTCTCCTCGAAAGTCTTTTGAATTGCAGCCTACGGAGTGACGGTTTTGGTCTGCCTATCTCTTTGAACCGCATCTGAAAGTGATTTCTCACCTCTGCTTTTATATCCTCCACACCTTCCAGAGTCCCTTGGGCTGTTTGTAAGGAAACTATATTATTTCTTCTAGATCTTGATTTCAGGCATGAGTGAAAGTATTTTGAATTATTGTCGCCTTCCTTTATCCACCTGACTCTAGCCTTCTGTTTCAATACACTCTCTTTGTAATGCAGATTCTTCCATATGTTAGTCTGAAGATCCTTTCTAATGTGATTCGAATCCTCCCCCTGTATTGTATTAACCACTAGTTCCTCTTCCAGCTTGTTTAACTCTTCAACATCCTCCTCAATTCTCAGGTCCAGCCATCCAAAGACGTTGTGATTGCACCAACACAGCCTTTCTCTTAGGCGTTTGATTTTTTCCTTTAAGACAAACGCACTTGTGCCCGTAACTTGTTGCGAGTTCCATACCTCCCTCACAAAGTTTTCGAACCTCATTAGTTGACAATCAAACAAGTCCCGTAGAATATTATAAATAATATTAAGTAATATATTTAAAATTTTGGTGAATTCTTATCTAGAGTGTTCAAAATTAAACCAACGCAGTAGAAAATCGCAAATTAAACTAAATTGAAATTGCAAAAAATCACATTTAGTTCGGATTTGTTTGGATCATCTTTTAACAAAACTGCGCGGTTCGGTTTGCGGTTTGTATTTTATAAACCGAACCAAACCGAATCAAACCGCATTATGTTACAACCTAACTTTTACTTAACTCACATATAAACCAAACTTAAACCTATTATACCTTAGCCTTATGATTACGAACAATTTTCTCATCCTTACACAAATTATTTCAGTCTCGATCTTCTCAAATCTCTAATAGCATTATGACGTTTTCTTTGCCACATACAACTTTCCTCTTCTTCTCTAGTATCTACTCTCTTATATTCTTTCTTTTTCTCCTTCTCAATTTTATACAAATGTTCCCTATTTCATTTTTAGTTTTGGGTTATTACCATTTTTGCCCCCTGCCATATAGGCGACTTTTGGTTTACCTCCCTGTAAATTTTTTTTTTGTAAAAGTAACCTTGCCATTTCAAGATTCTGTTTTTTTAGACCTTGGCAGGAAATGGCACACGCCCAAAGCCTATGTGGCGTGCTTAGTGGCATTTTTTTTTCTTTTTTAATTTTAGCTAAGCTGACGTGGAATTATATTTTTTTATTTTGATTTTTTTTTATTTCCACGTGGATTTTCTTTTATTTATTTATTTTTTTTCAAAATTTTTTTAAATTATTTTTTTTAAAAAAATATTTTTTTTTAATTTTTTTTTTAAACTTTTTTTAAAAATCCGTAGGTAAATCCGCAGGTATTTTAAAACCCGTAGGTAAATCCGCAGGTAAATTCGCAGGTATTTTAAAATCCGTAGGTAAATCCGCAGATATTTTAAAATTCGTAGGTAAATTCGCAGGTATTTTAAAATCCGCAGGTAAATCCGCAGGTATTTTAAAATCCGTAGGAAAATCCGCAGGTAAATCCGCAGGTATTTTAAAATCCGTAGGTAAATTCGCAGGTATTTTAAAATCCGTAGGAAAATCCGCAGGTAAATCTGCAGGTATTTTAAAATCCGCAGGTATTTTAAAATCCGTAGGAAAATCCGTAGGTAAATCCGCAGGTATTTTAAAATCCGTAGGAAAATCCGCAGGTAAATCTGCAGGTATTTTAAATTCCGTAGGTAAATCTGCAGATAAATTCGCATGTATTTTAAATTCCGTAAGTAAATCCGCAGGTAAATTCGCAGGTATTTTAAAATCCGTAGGTAAATCCGCAGGTATTTTAAAATCCGTAGGTAAATCCGCAGGTATTTTATTTGACAAAAAAAAATATTCGTAAAAAAAATAATTTTAAAAAAAATATATATTTAAAAAAATATATATTTAAAAAAAAAAATAAATAAAAAAGAAATAAAAAATAAAATAAAAAAGAAAATAAAAATAAAAAATAAAAAAAAATAAAAAATAAAATAAATATGACGTGGAATTAAAAATAATAAAATATAAAAAATATAATTACACGTCAGCATATTTGAATTTTAAAAAATTAAAAAAATATAAGAATTACACAATCAGCATGCCACATATGCAAATGGCATGTGCCATTTGCTGGCGAGGTCTAAAACGACAGAATCTTCATTTGGCAAGGTTAGTTTTGCAAAAAAAAATTTTACAGGGTGGTAAACCAAAAGTCGCCTATATGGCAGGGGGCAAAAATGGTAATAACACTTTAGTTTTTATCACACATTTTATTCTCTAGTCTCTCAAGTCTTTTTTCTTTTTTAATATAATAATTTTTATATTGTTTTATGCTATTATTTTATTATTTTATATTTATTGTTCCACTTTTGTCTAATTTAAATTTTACATATTAAATAGAAAGTTGTTGTCAAAATATGATGAGTTTTGTTATTATTTGATAGTGTATGAATGTCTAAATACAAAGTTATGTTGTAATCTATATGTGCATGTATGACAATAAAATATTTATAAAAAACCGAATCAACCGAACCGAACCAAACCGCATTAGTTTGGGTTTGATTATGTTTTTTTTTCTAAAAACAACCGAACCAAACCAAATCAAACCGCACAATTTTTCTATTATAGTTCAGATAATTTTTTTCGTCAAAACCGTTCAAACCGCACCGCATATCTACCTCTCACAAAAGTAACACCGCTGCTATCTACCTATCACAAAAGTTGAGTTACCCTTATATTCAGAGAAAAGTTGATTCATTTTATTCCATGATTAGATGTTTACCTACTGCAACTTTAACAACTCATTATAAATTCATAAGCATTCTCACATATCATATATTTTGTTGTGTCTCCACTATAAAAACAATATTTCAATGGTGTGTTTGAAACAAGAAAGAGAAGTATTAAAGAGAGAATTGCAAAGAAAAAACTGACTTCTCTTGATTGTTCAAGAGAGAAAGAATATAGAAGGGTCCCACCACATTTTGTTTTCTTTTCATTATTAAAAAGAAAGACAAGAGACGTGTCTGTTTTTGTTCTCCAATAATGCCCTTATTTTGACGGGTTGTTTCTTTTTGTAGTGACTTCTCTTGATTTGATTTTATTACTATTGATTTATTGTGATTTTGTTATTCCCAGGTTCACTTTTAATTATTGTGTTTTTTTTTCTTACATGTTACCTGGTTGATTTCCTTATAAAACCAAGTTAATTTTGTGAATTAAATTACTTTAAATAATTAAAATACTAAGACAATTAATTAAATATTATTTTTTAAATTAAAATACATATTTAAATAAATAGATATTGATAAGAAAATATATTTTTTAATAACATAAAATTTTGTAGTATTAATGAAATTGAAAGAATCACACCAAAACTTTTAGTTTAGTTGTTAAAAATATGATAATTTATCAACTATAACAAAAATATTGACACAACCAACTAAAATGAAGAAATAAAATGATTTGTCAACCATTGTAAGAAAATCTATAACAAGTTAGAGGAAGATAAAAGATGAGTACACAAAGAATTTGTTTATGCAATTTGATCAACCGAGTCTACTTTAGAGAGAAAATAGCTTTTTAATTCGCTATATCCATGTGTTAGAAAGGAACAATCTCTAAGTTTCTAATAACAAATTCTAATTTTTATCCATGTTTTTCAATCTCTTCAACTCCATAAATAAATCACAAAAATCCAAAGAGTTTAGAAGTGTTTTTAGATCCCCTTAAATATCTCATAAAGTCTCCTAATTTTCAAGAATGCATTCCAAGAAATTTCTACCTTAACCTCTCTATATTTTACTTAGATACTTTTGAATTACAGTCAAATTCTAAGAATTTTTACCATTGCTTATTCAGCTATGATTGTCATTTCTTCTCTCAGTCTCTTTCTCTAATCATCTCTATGTTTCACTTACATACTTCTTAATGTCTGTCAAATTCTAAGGATGTAATTCTAAGAATTTTTACAATTGCTTATTCAAATATGATTACTATTTCTTCTCTCAATCTCATTCTCTTAGTTAATTAAAGTGGTAGAGATACATATTTATAATTGATAAAACCTAAAAAATTCAAAACTGACTTAAAATAATTCATAATCGAATGGATCTATGAACTGAATCAACCTGATACTTGGCCGGACCGCCACCGTTTTGTACCAGCCCAAAACCATCGTCGTCCACCAACGGTCTTCGTCATCGAAGACCGCCGTTGCCCGCCACCGCAAATATAGCGTGGGAGCACTCTGACGCCTCCACCACTATAGCTCAGGCACCCTATCAACATATTTTTGTTGCAGACCGCCGCCATACGACTTTGTTGTCATCTCACTTGATTATTGTTGTAGACTATCATGCACTACCACCGTCAGATCGTCATCTTTCGTGACTGACTATGTCGCGTATTATCGTGACTCCTAACCATCCTTATACGGCTCTGGCTTCTCTTCCATCAACTTTCCTTCTTCTTTTTCGTAATTCTCACACTTTTAATTTTTTATTATTTTAAAATATTTTTTCTTCTCTTTTTTACTTGACATTTTAAAACACATTTTTACAATAAACTATTAAGAAAATTTTTAAAATTAAGGAGTTTAATAGATATAATTTTTGATAGAATATTATAACCTAACTAGATTCATGTAGTCAACTCTATTTAATAGGTTAATCTTTTAAATTATATTAAAGTAACACTTACTATTTTATATTCTCAAGGAATGTTTGATTTTCAACTAATGACCTAATTAAATATTTCATAAGTCAATACAATTAAAAAAGTGAATTACAATATTGAATCCAAAGTGCCATTACATATTTATTACAAAAACACAAAAGTTCACAGCACATTCATACGAAAACATAACAAACTACCCACACAATAACACCACATAAGAAACCAACCCTAAAAATAGAAATATTTTCAAAATTTAATGCTTCTCAATAAAGTCCTTAACCCTACCAATGAGTGCACTCCTTTCAGCACTGACAGTGTGGTCCATTTCCACGGCAATCTTGTTGAGATAGAAACTATGTGTCATCTCCTTGCTCACAAACAGCTCCACTTCTTTGTTGGCCTTCTTCATGGCTTCATAATACTCCATTTGTGTGTCCCTCAACAAGTCTTTCTCCGCTATGCAGAGCAGAAATGGCGGCAGTTTAAAGCTGCTAAGAGGCGGCGCCGCCTTGCCCATCGGACATGTGATCGGATGGTCCTTGTTGCTCCCATTTGGTAATGATAAACTCAAGAATTTGTCCAGCATGTCTAATGTTAGAAATGGTGATTGTGGCATTTCGTTTTCGGATCGGCTTCGCTCCGACCGGGCATATCCAGGATGGATGGGAATTCCTCCTGCGAGTCGAACTGGCCTCAGGTCAGTTGAACTTGCTCTAACGGACACTTCATGGACTAAATTACCTCCGGAGCTATCTCCTATGAGAAAAACTTTGTTAAAGTCGCCGTGTTTCTCAAGCCACGGGTCACGTGTGTCTCCTTTGGCCACACACTGAAGCCACCTGAGCGTTGCCAACCCGTCGTCTATAGCTGCGGGTAGACGATGCTCTGGGGCTCGTCTGAGAAACGGGGAGACACAAATAGACCGAGTAGACTTAACGAGTCGAGTGTAAACCTCATAGTACATGAACCAATCCGGTTCACTAATACAAAAACCACCTCCTTGAAAGTGGAGGAGTATGGGCAATTTCTCATTATCCTTTGGTGTTATCTCCGGTAGGTATAACCGAGCGCGGTGGATGAAGTGATCGTTGTTGGTAGTGTTTATGGTCACGTCGCGTGTTGCAACTCCGTCGATGAATTCTTCATGGGGAGCAACCGGTTCGACCATGAAATTGACCTCGGGTGGTCCTGTCCATGTCCGGTCTACCGAGCCGTCGTCGTAGATTCTAAGCCAACCGGAGACCTCATCCACTACCTTCTTCTCTTGGACCATGATATATTGCTTAGTTAGAAATGTAATTGAAATGTGAAGGAATTTGGATTCTTAATTGTGTGAGTTGTGATTCATTGCATGAGCTTCGTTTCTTATATAGTGGATAAGAGTGGTTGCGGGAGTAGTTAGCTTTAGAAGGTGTGTGGAAAATATGGAAAATAGACCAAAGAATTTAACATGAAATTTCTATAGAATTTCCAATGTGAAAAAGTATGTGATCATGTGATGAAATAAAGTTTGAAAAAGCATAGCCACACACCACACCTGTCGTCTAAAAGATTAGTCGTAGATGCACTAATAATATAATAACCAATCAAACGTATAATGATTTGACACTATAATGTCAAACAAAACAAAAAAGTATTTTTAATTTAAAGTAGGAAAAATATGATGGATTTGTAAGTAGGTTATATCTCAATCAAAAGATGGAGTTATTGTTACGTTAAACTAGGAGTGGCAAAATTAGCGGTGGTCCACCGGACCGGATCGTTGAGATTTTAGACTTGCCGTCTATCAGAGTTTGTTTCGTTAAAATCCGCCGCCTGCCTAAACTCGTTCCGTCAAAGCCCGTTGTCCGTTAAAAGTTGTCTCACCTATTCTTTAAGCTCGTTTTGCCTTAAGTCGGTTCTTTTTTAGTTAATTATAGCCATGCAAATTCTTGATGGTTTTATTTTATACATTTATTTATAAATATATGTAATATTTTTTAGGTAAAATTTGTTAAAAAGATTCTTTATAAAAAAAATGTTCTAAAAAAATAAGTAAAAATTTTAATTGAAAGATAAAAAAATATTATTAATCTATTAAAAAATAAAGAAAAATAAATAAAAAAATAGGCGGGCAATTCCGTCAATCGTCAACTCACCACTTTGGCGGGGTGGATATGAATTTGATGCCTATTTTACTTGGCGTGTTTGTCTGTTCCGCTCATTTTTTGGCGGGTATAAGCACGCTAAGTAAAATATTTTAATATATTTTTGTTGTTATTTAGTTTTCTTAAATATATTTTTTCAAATATTTTACGACTATGTTTGAAATATTTTGTTAGATATCTATTAGTAGATGTTATACCAATAATTTTATAGTTAATTTTTCACTAGCCATATGTGAGTATTTGTGAGTATTTGATAAGTCCACTATATTAGAGGGTGACATTTTAATGGACTTTAAGCATGATAGTCCAAAGTTTGGAAAGTTTATGAAAGAAAGAAAAAGAGAGTTGTGGAGGATACAATGCAGGAACCAATTTTAACTGATATGTGAAGGTTGCTGGAGACACAACCACAGTGCGAGACCTACTTTGAGGTTCAACATGTTTCTGATTTCTGAAGGTGTGCGTATTCAACTCACCCAACTTAGTATGGAAGATCAAACCATCCATTAGTTTAAACTTTGGAGGGATTCAATAGAGTGTTTGTCATGGGAAAACCTCAAAGAGTTTTTGATCGTTCGTTTCGGCATCATCGCTTGCAGAGGCGGATCCAGACAATACATGTCGATGAGGCTAAATATAAAAAACAATTATAAATTAAATATATTAAAAATTATTATTTAAAGTAATATATTTATAATAAAAATTATTTATCAAATATGAGGGAATAGCAAAAATATTAAAGTGAAAGAGAAACTTGAAAGGTGATGACAGTGTTTCAAAAATCGAACTCGACCGACCAG
Source organism: Vicia villosa (assembly GCF_029867415.1). Taxonomy (NCBI): domain Eukaryota; kingdom Viridiplantae; phylum Streptophyta; class Magnoliopsida; order Fabales; family Fabaceae; genus Vicia; species Vicia villosa. Next base: position 218,444,453 of record NC_081182.1, on the reverse strand, counting down.
TCGAATTGGGATTAAGAAAAGTCATCGATTTGATTGTTGAACTAGATAAGCTATTAAACTAGTGAGAGCCGACCAAACCAATCAAAACTAGTAAAAAAACCGACTAACCGGCGATTATGGAAAATCGACGGATAAAATCGACAAATAGACTATAAAATTAAAATATAAGTAGAGTTTGGTCATAACTTATTTGGAACAACTTATTCTCCTTAAAATTAAATTTATTAGATGCTGCACTTATTTTATTATTTAGTTTATGTTCCAATTAGATTTTGTTCAAAAATTATTTTGATTTGTATTTTGTATTATTTTGTTGTATGTGATGATTGTGTTTAGAATTTGAATTTAAAAAATGAATTTGTAAAGTTATGATATTTTGAAATTTTAAAATTTGTTAGGTGTTGTGATTTTTCTTTAGATCGAGTTATCTGATTTGATTGATTTAATAACTATATAGTTTTTTTATAAATACCGATTTATTTAACTGAATTATTCAATTTAATCATGAGGATCAACCACTAATCTAGTAATTGGATCAATAAATCAGTGTTTCGTCCTCATATATTTGATAACCGGTTTAATTTTTAAAACATTAAAAAGAGAGAAAAATAATATATATATATATATATATATATATATCTACAATATAAGAAAGTTAACTGATCTGGAAAGTACATTTCTGCCCCTTTGCTTTCCCAAGCTGCCACATGGACACCTTACTTGCTCTCCTTTTCTAAACCACCGAGTCTGATTTCAAAACAAGCCAAAGAAAACCTTTTCAAAATTTTTGAATATAATAATAATAATTTTATTTTGCTATGTTTCTTGGTAAACACAATTATAACCTCTGCCATACTCAAACTCTTTCTCAAAGTCTTTTCATTAGGTTTTGTTACTCTCTTTCTATCTACCTCAATCTTTTTCCTCTTTCTCCAACTCACGGGCGATTTGAAATCTGCGCCAGCTTCCATCTTCAACCTCTCCATCTTCTATCTTCAACCTCTGCATGGCTCGTCCGATGGAAAAAATTAAGGACATCAACGATTCTGAATCACGGGTGAGGTATTTCTGGTTTTTGTTCTTGATCTCTCCTCCTCTTTCACGATTTTGAAGGGTTTTGATTTTAAGGAAAATGATGAACAAATTGTTTAGGTTTTTTTTATGAGTGTTGGGATTTATCTGTGTTTGAGCTTTTGATGTTTGACGAACAATGTTCTCTTGATAATTTCTGAAGGGTTTGTAAAATTGGGAAAATGATGAACTAGGGTTTTGGTTGTTTTTGCTCTGTGGCTGTTTTCTTGATGATTTTTAACCTTATCCATTGTCATTTCTCATTAACAGGACTTTTTTCCAGATCCGACCCTTTTATGGGATTAGGGTTTCAGGAGATCTCGGACGCAAGTTCTTTTCCAATATGGTATGTTTCAAGTTCCAACCAATGTTTTGTTGTTCTATAATATTCATTGTTAGATTGTTGTGTTATGAATCTTGGTACAAAGACTCTTTAGTTTGGCTGAATCGGCTTTTGGTTTCTGTTTGGTTTTGTTTCTGCATGAACTTTTTGTGGTGGTTATGCGGATTGGTTAGCAGAATTTTGTAGAAAGTGGCGGTTTAAGTCGGTGATGCAGCCTGTTATAACAAGCTGAAGGTTCATAGACTCTTAATTTCTCTCTTATATTTTGAACTGATGCAGATTTATTGTATGGCTTGAATGGTAATGTAAACTATTCTGAATGTTAATTTGAATGTAAATATGGTAGATTGAATTCTGGATTGAGTTTCAAGTAGGATATTGAGGTGGTATGGGTGAGTCATTGATGGCAATTTGGTTTCTATCATGCAGCTTTGATTAATGATTTGAAGGAAAACGGATTGTTCGATATTAAAGGAAACAAAGGGAGAGGGAGGTCAAAGGGAGCTGACTCTGAACATGTAATTCAAATTAACATATTGATTTATCCTGCATGATTTGTCCGTCATTCCTTTTATGCATATTGGATATCAATGATAAACCCTCATGGCATTTTTGCAGGTCTGAACTGGCTCGGTTTCTACGGGAACCAGTTTGTTATTCGTTTCGGTTGAGCTTTATGCAGGGCTGCAGTTCTGTTCATGTGATGATGGTTAAATTGGCATGCTGATTTTATGGATTATGCAGGGTGAGATTGAGTTATCCTTCTAAGGGTTAGTTTCATTTGATTTTCTGTTGTTCTTGGTTTTGGATGCTGATTTTGTGGATTATGCAGGGTCAGATTGAGTTTGTGATGTTAACTGGCTTGGACAGTTATGGGCTTTATGTGTTAAGTGCTGCAAGCTTGAATCTTTCCAGCAAATTGAAGTGGAATGTATAGCTGTTTAATTGCTGCTTATGGTTTGATATGTATGAATGTATGTTAGGTAGCTGAATGGTTGTTTGAAACTGTTAGATTTTGTTATGTTTGAACTTGACATTACATTTTTTTTTTCTTTCATTTTGGCCAAATGACATGCAGTTTTGATGGATGCACTGATGTAGTGCAGGTTTGACAACTTTTGTCGGCATTTTGAAGTGCAGGGATTTCGAATTGTGCAACGGGTTGTTCAGTTGTGAGATGTTTGGTAAGAATACAGGGTTGGGGTCAGGATTTTGCTATTGGTTTGAGCTGAAATGTATGTGATGGCATTTGGTTTGTGAATCTTGAGTTTCGGCTTATGCAGGATTTTGCTTACATCAACTTTGAGGTATATGGGGATCCTCTTGAGCATCCTCAACCTTAAACCTATTTGGGAAATGTTAACCCTATTGGTACGTGTTTTTATGTCATTCTAACCTATATTTGGCCTAAATGAAATTATATTTGTTGCTACGGTTTAGAAAGATAGCTGTACAAAATAAGCCGTGAAGTTTTGTTATATTTAACTTGTATAAAATATAAATAGCTTATTGTTTGATTATTCTTTATATTGACATACGAAAATTCGTTATTGGGGTGGTGCGTTGGGTAAGATTCTGAGCCGTGCCGGTGTTCCAATTTTTCTGAAATGTAGCTGGAGCTATTGTTTTGCGGTAGGGCGGTTTAGATGTTGATGAACCTAGCCTGCAACTTTATCCGGATGGCAGTATATTGTTGTTCTGGTTCGGTGTCGGTTTTCGGAAGTTTGTTTGATGGCTACAGGCCAGCAGGTTGCATCGACGTTCTTATATTTCCTCAGAAAGCCAGCCTGTGGGTGCTATATAGTTAATTGATGTCTTAAGTAAAAGAATGCATGTCATGGTTTTTTGGTTCTGTATGATCAAGGTGATTCTTTTGTTTTTTTAACGCGCTGTATGGCCAAGGTGGATAGCAGTGATGTATAATGATGTAGCATAACAACTTTGTGAACTTTCTGGTTCTTTCTTGGCACATCTTGTGCTTAGAGATATTAATATATTTTGCTTCTTCCAAAAAAAAGAAGCTAATATGAGAATGTAGCTTTAACTAAGAAAGTAATTATGTCCAAAACAGAAGTTCGTAGTTGCTATGATAAGGGGAAACGTGTGGCTGATACTTTGATGTTCCATTATCATAGACAACATGGAATAGGTGATTCTCGATCTTCCGCTCCTCTTAATTTCCACTCATTATCTATAAGGTGTAGCCTGTCACATGGCTGAAATTATGACATATAAGATGAGATTAATATGGATGATTACAATGTAAACTCACAAATCCTAACTTAAAGAGCTCAATCTTTCCATTGTATGGACTATTATTATTGTTTTTAAATGTGAATGTGATGATTACTGAACATGTTAAATTTTCGGAGCTCATACTATTGACACTTTTAGGATGCTTCAATGTTTGAAGAATGAATAGCCTTAGATGAAATCCTTCCCATATCAAACTAATAATTTTTATATTTTCATATAATTCACAAGTTTCTATATTGTCTCTCAATTTTCTACTACTATCTATATTGTCTCCCAATTTTCTACAACTATCACACTTCAATTTAGGCCAAAGGTGTTCAAATTTTTATGTCTGTTCAAGATTATTACTCATTCATTACAACTATCACACTTCAATTTAGGCCAAAGGTGTTCAAATTTTTATGTCTGTTCAAGATTATTACTCATTCATTAACATGTAAGGCTGGTCCAAAATATTAAGACTCATTAACATGTATTATTTACGTATGGATGTTTAATTTTATTTGTTAATAATAGTAATTAATTTTTATTTCTATATATTAATTTTTTTCCCAACTAAGATTAATTTTCTTTTTTATTACCTACTACAAATATTATCTATTTTATTTGGATTAAATAAATAAATTGGTGTCATTTAAGCGTTTCACATCATTACCCGGTTCACACGAGTAATCATACCAAAATTTGTGTGAATGCACGAGTAACACGTATGTACCGTGTGAACGCAGGGGTAATCAGGCCAAAATCCGTGTGAACGCACAAGTTTTTACATGTTTTATACAATTAAAGAAAATGAAAATTTAAAAATTTAAAATAATGTATGAATCCAATTTATATATGGAAGAAAATATTGAAACCAATTTATTATCTGTTATAAATATAATAAACTATTTTAGTTAGAAAATTTTATCTATTTTTCACAATTGTTTTTTACGAAGTTGTGTTTAATAGTTTTTTTTAACAAAATAAATTTTTAAAAACTTATAAAATTATACTGCAATCCATTTTTCTTCTTTTTTTCATTAATATTTTGGGAATAATAGAAACACTATTTCACTATTTCACTATTTATAAAATTATATTGTTTCGTTATGTTTTCATCATTTTATTATATTCACTATTTCATAATTATTTATTATTATTAACCGTTTGACTTTTTCTTTAAATCAAATCTATATTATTTCTTTTTAAAAATTAAAATCACATCTACTTTTTTTAACCTATTATTTGTTTTAAATACCTTTAATATACTTATTCATATTATTATTTCTTTTTCAATTACATACATTATCTTTACACATATTATTTATAGAATCTCTACATTAATTTCTCCAATCTAAAACAATATAAATTTATTTTATTAATTATTTTTTATTTTTAATATTCAATTTTTTATTATTAGTATTTTTATAACTTTTCCAATTTTAACCAAAATATAATCTTTTACTAATATTTTTTATTTGACTCAATTCAAATGCGCGAAAACGACGGGTACCCGTGTAACGCACGGGTAACCAGTCCAAAGTCCGTGTGAACGCACGGGTAACAAGTGTATACCATGTAAACGACGGGTGACCATACAAAAATTTGTCGTAGCATATCTGCAGTCCACACCAAAAATATACCCAAACACACATGTTAATTTTTTTTACAACATTAAATTCTTTCTTTTTTATCAAACCCGTGCGTTCGCACGGGTTCTGGTATGAGACGCACATTTGTTTCAGATATATATTTTTTAATAAAAAAATATCTTTTAATCTGCGAAAAAATAATAATTGAATGTATAATTAATAGAAAAATATTTTGATCAGTAACTACATGTCCCGATAATAATCAATATTTTGATCAATAATTTCATGTTTTCGTGTACAAATATTAGTTTGATCAATAATTTCATGTCCCCATCAACCTTAAAAAATATTTTGATTAGTAACTTCATGTTCCGTTAATAATCAATTTAATCAGTAACTTCATGTTCCGTTAGTAATCAATATTTTGATCAATAACTTAAAAAAGGTTTAGTAAAACATAATATTATTTTAGCATCTTATTTTATACACTAAAACTAACTTAAAAAATATTATTAATTTCATTTTAGAAGTATAAATTGGACCCCAAGCAGAGAAACAACACTGAGTACAAGTTGAAGACCTTTTCTGCAAGTAGAAAGAAAAAAATGGTTCTTTCCTACATAAAATACTTTTGATACAAAGTACACCTGTGATAATTTAAGAGATTTATTATTTTTTAAGTTTTACATTAAACATGTTTGAGTACATGAATATGAAAGACAAACAGTACAAGGTAGGATTAGAATCATTTCATTCCCAACAAAATTATGCCAACCTTCATAGGTCATGGTTGCACCATACATGTTCCATATAGAGATATATTGTAGAGATATCTCATTGCTTAAAAAGGGGTACAAATCATACTGACCATCTTGGAGTATATTTCACATCCTAAATTTGAATGTACAAATCATATTATCTGGTACTTATATGTATTCATCACTAAGAGAAACAAATTACTTTTTTCTTTGAAACCTTAATGAATCACTTAGTTCATACTAAAAAGTACTTATCTACAATATAAGATCAAAATTCATCTGAATACATGGATAACACAGCAGTACCGTGTGAACGCACGGATAAACAATCCAAAATCCATGTGGAATAAAAAGCAATAATCTGGGATGAATTATGATAGTGATGGTAGTTGGATACCAACTTGTGTGATAAGTATACATAAAAAATTATTAATAATTATTTGTATAATTGATGCATATATATAAAAAATGCACACTTCATAGATATTTAAACGTGTTTATAAAAATATATGTCATTTTAGTTAAATTTCTAATTTTTTTTTATTAAACGCTTTTATTGATCTAAATGTTTTTATGGGCACGAGACATTTTTCTATACATTCAATTTTTATTTTTTCACGGGTACCAGACATTTTTCTATATATATTCAATTATTATTTTTTCACGGGTACCAAATTTTTTACTATACATTCAATTATTAATTTTTTACGAGTATCAAACATTTTTCTATTAAAAAATATATATCTGAAAAAAATGCGCGTCCCGTACCAGAACCCGTGCGTACGCACGGGTTTGTTACTAGTATATATATATATATATATATATATATATATATATATATATATATATGGGTGTACATGTGTCGATTTGGATTAAGTTTGACCAAACCCAAGACCCAGCCCATATTGGACACTCCGGTTTGGGTGATGTAAATTAACCACCTGTTACATCAATGGATCGGTTTGGACAAATCCACTAATTTTTGGGTTGGGTTGGGTTGGATAGTGGGTTGTCCAAGTAATTTTTTTCTTATTAACATTAGAGGACTAAATGATGAATCATCATTTTTTTCATATAAGTTATTCAAAATTTGTATGTTCTTAAAAAAATTAGATAATCTATTTTTATTATCATAAATGATAATATCAACTAATAAAAATTATCATAAAATACTAGCAACAAATTAAAGTTGCATTGCATAAAATTGTATTGGCATTAAAATTACCAAAAAGTGAAACATTCAAAATTAGCTAATGTCATGGTTCACTAAAATAATAAATGTTTAGAGACTAGAATTACAATTTCTAGGTTAATATTCATCAAAATTATTAAAATTGTATTAAAAACTATTTGATTAGTGGGTCAATGGGTCTTTTGGGGTTGGGTTGGGTTTTACCCGAAACCCAATTTTTTTAATTGGTTTTTTAGTTTTGAAACCCATATCCACCGAATTACCCAATCCATCAAACGTGCGATTTTAAGCAATTCATCAACGAATAATGCTCAAAACAAATATGAGAAAACCATCGATTTGGTTGATATTTAGTCATTGTTAGATAGGAAATTGAATAAGCTTTCCAACGCTTCCCCGACCATGCGCAAATCAAAGTTACGATTCTCAAGTTATGGCAAAAATACATAGCTGATTTTCTGGGGTAGCGTGCTAAGCGAGGTAGGCGAGCTAAGCGCGGTCTGCGAGTTTTTTAAAGTGTATAAATAGAATTCTAAACATATTTTTAGGTTTATGCTTTGGGGTATTTGTTCCCAAAGTTATCACCTTCATTTTTCTTAGGTTATAGAGCTTAGAAAACAACATTTGGAGGTTTTAATAGGATGATCCGGAGTCGAAGCTTCTTTGCTCGTGATTGACACCGTGAGAGATTTGGTTTTCTTTTCCATTCTTCTCTTTGTAAGCTTCATTTGTTGGAGTTTTTTTGTAAGTATATCTTGTTTGTATGTATATTTATTGTTCATGGTATTGTATAAAATCTCTTTTACAAATCAATGTTGATGTTTATCCTTGTTTTTGCTTTGTGCTTGGATTTGAGTTGCTTTAGAGGTAAAATCCTCAAATCTTGTTCTTGGATGAATATTTGCTAGGTTCTAGACTCTAGAGATAGATTTAGGCTTAGTATTTTCTTTGGGTATCGACTCTTAATGCCTCTATGTTGGTTGAGTTGCACGAGACATCGCCGACAAGAGCAAAACGATTAGTTTCTCACGTTGCGTTAGACATAACCTTTGTGTGTATGGTACGTGATGATGTTGACGAATGAATTAGGTTGAGTACAACTGAGTGATGAGTTTAAGTATTTAACGGGTATGTGAAATTCAATTCTGGGAGTTCTCTCCTTTCTGAAGAATGAAATTCCTTTTATGTTCATATGTTTAATTTCCACATTTACCGTTTTAAACTCATTCAAACCCAAACTCAAGAACTCGAGACTTGTCGAATGACAATTAGATAATCACTAATTCTTGTGGAGACGATAAAACTCGGAATACTTCAAATCTTTTGCTTTTCACTTTACCGCTTCAACAAGGAACTCAAGAAACTCAAACAATTTGGTTCCATTGAAGATTACATTTCTGAATTCGAGCTCTACTTGTCATATTGTGGTCGGTTTCCATATATGCAATTTTCGGGATATTTTGTTGGGATATTATGCCACAATATTTGCTCTCGTGTTCACACGTTCTAGCCAAGAAACTGTTACCAAGCTATGCAACTTGCATGTGATGTTGAGGCAGAGTTTACGAATCAGAATAATTCAAGTCAAAATTGTGGGTCACGAGTCAAAGTTGGATACAATGCTTTTGGGCCTCGTTTACCTTAGACCTGGGCTGCTCGCGAAGGTGACCTATACGAGCCATCAAGTTCAGTAAAATCGGAGTCAACCGGGACTTTTGGTCAAACCCGTTTTCAACCCTCGAGTTCATCTTTTTCAAACTCGTTTTTAGACGATGACAACTTATCTAGAGGAGGATGAATAGATCCCCAAGTTAAAACTTTTGTTTAAAAATTATTTTTGAAACGTGCAAAAACTATGCCAGGTGGAAGTGTAATCCTAGATCAAACAAAGTCGTATAATCTGAACTAATTATTGGAAACTCGGATATGCCTAATATACTTGTGTTCGGAATTTTTTTTATTTTAGATCCTTTTTTTTTTGCCCTAGCCTCTAAAAAGTCGTGACCGGCCTTAAAAAATAAGAAGTTAAATCACTTCACCATTTACAATCTCCTGTACTTTATGGACTATGTATGGGTATATTTGAAAATGTCCTGAATAGGGCGAGGCAGAGGCAAAAGATATGGCATATCGCCTATCGTGCCTTCTGCTTGCCCGTTTCTTAGTTCGAATATCCATTTTATGGATGAAATACCCTTTCTTTAAATATGTTGCATGTGTCCTCCATAATTAGAGAATGTAGAGAAAATGAAGTCTTGGCATTCTTGGAGGTTCTACAATTCCATGACCAGTACGAGTCGAAAACTCTAAATCTAACAACACCGCGAAAAAAGAAAGAAAAAAAAGACACAAATGGGAGAAAGTTTTGGACAGTTCCAAAGACATTGTACAAAAGAAAATGATTCCATTCTTTAAGGAGAGAGAAATTGTTCTTCTATAAAAAAGAAATTCATTAGTGATCCAAAGATGAATTATTCATCATAGTTTGGCCTAATGGGAGGGTGTATGGGTCTCAAAGGTATGCTCTCTTTGAGATTCTGAATTTGAAGGAGTCTATGATCAATTTTCAGAGGCTACGTAGGCATGCTCAAAAGATATGCTCTCGGATAGATTAGTCGATACAGACTTGGGACTTGTGATTTTTCTATACACATTGAGACTATTTTTCAATGCTCTTAGTGTTTCTTTCCATCCATATATTATTTCATAATCTGCTAACACTTTTGAGCATGATTTTCCAAAAAATAATAATAATATTTTCCAAAAAATGCTCTTAGTCATGTTACGAGATAATGGTTTTCGAATTTTAATGATATTTTAATATTCCACCGTACATCAGCATATTAAATAAACAGAAATGGTTGACTGACTTTGATTTTATGGTGACTTTGTAATCTTGGAATATTTTTTAAAGATAAAAAAATAATTAAAATAAGTCATTTTAGGAGAGATATTGATTGATTTAGAGAAATTAAAAAAAATAGTAAGACTTGTTTGGTAAGACATAATTTTGAGTTTATAATTTATAATTTATAAACTCATATGACAATTTAGATCTGTTTGATAACGGTTTTTTCATTTCGAACTTATAGTTTATTTTTTTAGTTTATAATTTATTTTGAGACGCTAAAGCGTTTTAGTTTATAGCTTATAGATTATCATTTTTTTTCCTTTTTTATCTTTATTATTTTAGCAACAAAAAAACGCACTTTTATCCTTTATAATTTAATTTAATTTAAAATAAAATAATTATATTTAAATTTTTTTATGTCATTTTATATTTAAAACTTATTTAAACCCCTAATTTTACTAAATAATTCAATTAGGTTATCCGTCTCACCCAATAACCATAAATTATAAATTACTATCAATTATCAACCATCAACTATAAGCTAAGTTATCAGACGCTATTTTTAACCAATAGACCTTAAATCACTATAATGTAAACACCAAAATCTATTACAATTAATTTTAGATTCACTTCACTAGATAAGAAAAGTTTAATAACAAAATATAAATATGTATTCCTTAATAACATAATGAGTGAGCAAATATAACAACAAAAGATTCAAAATCTACAATAATTAACTGATAAAGTTGAATTTGACGACCCTACCACAAGATATCCATCGTTGTTTTGACAGGAAGGATGCCCGGAAATAATTCATTTGATTGTAGCGACAAGGCTGTTTCTATTCACAATCGTGGAAAGTTTTTCTTCCTTTTTGAACAAATCATAAAGAATTGACCCATGTAGTTAGGACTTTTCTTTATTTTAAAAAGTAACTAAACTGAATTAAATTGAATCATAATAAAAAATTTAAAATTAAATTATTAAATTTTAAAAAAAATTAAACTGAACCAAACCGACTTGAACTAAATTAAATTATTATAATTTATTTATTTTAAATTAAACTGTTTTATATAATAAAATAAAATGTTATATTTCTTACAAACTTTCTTTTAATAATTAATTAATTTGACAAAACTGTAGAGAAATGTTATTTTTTCAAACTAATTATAGAATTGAATTTTCAAACTTATTATATAATTGGATTTATATTAAAATTAATTATATTTTAAGATTTATTATATTTTCAAACTAAGTATAAAATTAGATTTATATTAAAACTAATTATATTTTCAAGATTCATTATATTTTCAAAACTAGTTATAGAATTGAATTTATATTAAAATTGATTTTGAAACAATACAATAGAGAAATATTATAAATTTTACATAGAATTTGCATTTATAAAAAAAACATGTAATTTTTTTAAAATAATAATTTTTTCTTGGAACTTGGTATATAATATTAATATTTTGTGGTTTTTTTTTTTTACTACTTAATACTTTACAATTTAAAGATAAAGTTAATAAAAGTTTATACAAAAATCGAAGGCAAATAAGTAATAAGTTGCATCGTTATTTCTTTTTGAATTACAAAATCATTTCTTTTAAAAACTACATTCATAGACCTAAGAGATACAACATGACTATTCATAAGTCTTTGAATTTTCAGTAAAAGTTTATAAGGAAATCTCTATTGTCAAATACAAACCAAATCCCCCAACTCTCATGGTTAAAGAAGTCACCTTTCATTAAAGGTCTCTAAAGAATAGACCTTCATGAATCACGATGTCTTCAACCGCTTTTCATAATAACTTTTTATAAAACCAAATAGTTACTTCCTCCATATGATTAGATTGGCATGTCCTTAGATTAAAAAACAGTTTGACAATATCCATGCATGATTGAAGTAGAAGAAACCCATTTTGAGAATCCATTAATTATGGTAAAAGATGCATTTATTTGGTATGATATTTTTTTGATTTTATAGTTTATAAGTTCATATAACAAAAAAAAAATACATGTTTGGTAACGACCTTTTCTTCACGAACTTATAACTTATTTTACTAGCTTATAGCTCATTTCCTAGACGTTATTTTAAAAAGCATTTTAGCTTGTAGCTTATAGCTTATCGTTTTTTCTTCCACTTTTACCCTTATCATTATAACTAAATTCACTTTTATCCTCTATAATTTATTTTAATTTAAATAAAATAATTATGTATTAAATGACCTTTACGTCATTTTAATTCATCAGTCACTTAAACCGTTAATTTTACCCAACACTTCAATTAGCTTATCGGTTAGTTATAAACTATCAGTTAGTTTATAAGCTATAAACCATTAGTCATAAGCTATAAACTATCAGTTAGTTTATCACTCAACCACTATTTTTACCAATTAGAGCCTAACTAAACATTCTTGTAAGCTATTTTTATAGAAAACCCCTTAATAAAACATTCATCTCAACAAATATCCTCTTAAAATAATGTAACACTCACACATAATATACATCTAGAAACTATATTACATATAGTGTAAATTGGTACTGATACACATAAGTGTCTAGCGACAACAATATATAATCTATTCACCAAAAGAAAACATAAAAATAAGTATCACCAAGCATCATCATCAAATAGAGCTTTAAACAAGCTTTCAATGCATCCGACCGTGTCCCATTTCGAGTTACGAGACTCAAGACATGCTAATTTCAATGCATTCGACCGTGTTCCTATATGCAGTCGCTGTGCGAGCCAGACAGATCAAAATTCCCAAAAATTACTTTTAAACCCCTCTTATTCAACCTCTAACCATATAAACCATAACCCATCATATTATAACATATTCAAGCATTTTATACCATGTCGATCAAAACTACCATAACCCATCATGTTATACCATTTCTTGAGAGCCATATTAATGCAATCTACCACCACTTGAGCGTCAGACTGGATGACTATCTTATCAAGTTTGAGGCCTTTTGCCATCGTTAGCCCCCATCTAATGACCATTGCTTCTGCTACCATCGGTTCGACAGAAACCGCCTCCTTCTTACAAGCTGTCAAGATTGTATTCCTCCCTTGATCCTTAGAAATCTCCCCACCATCGGAAACACCGACATCCACCTGTACAATATAAAGATCTTTAGAGAAAGCATCCTCTTGGACCGACACTTGTCTCTTTCCACCACACCTAAGGTTCCATTTATTGAACACCAAAACCAGCTTAAGAGCTTCAACTGCTACGCGTACTGGATCAAACCGTTTTTATTGGAAATGGCAACAGTTAGGAGCTTGCAAGATTTTATGAACCATTGTGCATATGAGTTGAATATTAAAAACATCACCACACATAAACGGGTCACCTTGTTACACTATAGTAATTGACATAATATGTCATTTCCAAAGGTATAACCTTGTTGTCTAACCATAAAGAAACTTAACCCACAAAAAAAATAGACGAGCATCTCACCCTTACCTTACACAATAGAACTAATCGATTTATAAATTATTTATGTCACATTATCTCTCATGTCCTCTTTTTATCAATCTTCTTAACTTCTAATAATAATGTTGTATACATGTATGTAAGTTTAATTTTCAAAATATTAAAATTTTCACTTTTTAATAAGAAAGTAAACAAAACAGTTAAATTTTTAAAGAAAGAAAATACAATTACTTAAACATATATACTTGAAAAAGAAGAAGAAAGAAATAAAATGAATAACCCAACTAATTTAAATCCTAAATATAATATTAAAACTCTTTTGAATTGAGGTCATACCTAAAGTGGTCACTAATCAATCCAATGCCATTCTTACCATGATTCCTACTGCTGAGGAGATAAAAAAGATTGTGTTTAGTCTGAAGGCAGACTCTGCTCCTGGGCCTGATGGTTTTGGTGGTATTTTCTACCATAAGTATTGGGATGTTATAAAATTTGATGTTATTAATGCAGTGATTCATTTCCTCTTGCAGGGATGGATACCTAACAACTATAATGCCAATACCATTGTGCTGATTCCTAAGGTCCCTGAGGCTGCTTCTCTTTCAGACTACAGACCCATTGCCCTAGCCAACTTCAAATTCCAGATCATCTCTAAAATTCTTGCTGACAGGCTTGCAACTCTTCTTTCCTTTTTAATTTCTAAATAGCAAAATGGTTTCATATATGGTAGGAATATCAGGGATTGCATTTGTCTAACCTCTGAGGCTATTAACCTCTTAAATAATAAGAGCTTCAGTGGTAATGTTGCTCTAAAAATTTACACATCTAAGGCCTTTGACACTATTAGCTGGCCTTTCATTATAAAAACTCTTAGTTGTTTTGGTTTTAATGAAACATTTTGTAACTGGATATTTGTCATTCTTCACTCTAATACCATGTCCATTGGTTTTAATGGTAAGCAAGCTGGTTATTTTAATTTCTCAAATAGGGTGAGACAAGGGGATCCCTTGTCTCCTCTACTTTTTTGCCTTTCTAAGGAGGTTCTCAACAAAGGTATATCTAAACTTGTGGAAATTGACAAAATCAACCTTGTGAAAGCCTCTAGAAATAGCTTTGTTGATTCTCATACTATTTTTGCTGATGACATTATGATCTTTTGTAGAGGTCATCATAAGTCTTTGTCTGCTATTTCTAAATTGCTTGATGAATATGCATCTTGCTCTAGCCAATACTACAATAAATTAAAATCTCTCATTTATGCTGGGGGGATATCTAACTCGAGGCATAAAAGCCTAGCTGACCTTGTTGGATTTACAATGGCTTCCCCTCCTTTTATCTATCTTGGTGTTCCAATTTTTATTGGCAGACCTAAAGCCTGTCATTTTCAATATTTTGCAGATAAAATTTGAATTAAGCTGGCTACTTGGAAAGCTCGTCTTCTCACCATGGCTGGAAGAGTCCAGTTAGTGAAAGTTGTGATCCTTAGCATGCTGGTGCACTGCATCTCCATCTATAGTTGGCTAGTCAGCATAATCAAAGTTATTGAAAGGTGGATGAGAAATTTCATCTGGAGTGGAACATAGACAAGAGGAAGATGGTAACTGTGAAATGGAGAACTTGCTGCAGAAGTCTAAAGGAAGGAGGCCATGGCCTTAAATCTTTTAGGGCTTTCAATGAAGCAAAAAATTTGCATATGTGCTGGAACTTTATGAACGAATCTTGCAACTGGGCCCGCATTCTTGCTGCCAGAGTTAAGAGGAACAAAGGTATCATTTCCTACTCCATAAACTCTTCTCTTTGGAGTAGCATTAAAGAGAAGTACACAACTGTTAAAGAGAATTGCCAGTAGCTTATTGCAAAAGGAACTAAGGTAAACTTCTGGCTTGATAATTGGTTAGGTGAATCACTTGCTCAAAAATTCAAAATTCCCCTTATCTACCATAAGCATCTCTCCATAAAAGTCAGTGATTGGTTGGTCGATGGTTCTTGGATCATTCCTGCAAACATTCAATCAGCCTTTCCTAACTTGTTGCCTCTCATTACTAAGATTATGCCTCATTCAATTGATACAGAAGACTTACTGGTATGGACCTGCACTGCTGATGGGATACTTTCTACAAAAGTAGACTATGACTTCATAATGAAACCTATTGTGTCTGCTTCATGGTCTTCATTTCCTTGGGATAATTGTACCCCCTCCCACTCTTTGCTTGTTTGGAGATTCATCCATAACAAAATTCCCTCTGACGAGAATCTCAACTCTTGTGGCTTCTGCTTCCCCTCTATGTGCTCGCTATGTAGGAACTCTCCGGAATCTGCTCAACATATCTTCTTTGATTGTTCCTTTGCTAAACATCTTTGGAATTGGTTGTCAACCAAGATTCATTGTTTGCCAATTTCATCGATAAGGGATTATTTTTCTATTTTAAAGGCTGGGTGGTCTCCTCAAGCTAGGCTAACTGTTCCCTCTTGCTTCACCACTATGTTTCATCAAATTTGGAAGGCTAGAAACTTGGCTAGATTCGAGGATAAGCTAACCTCCTGGGAATGCTACAGGTCGATTATTGCTTCTCAAATCAAGATAACAGGCAGTAACAACTCCAAGTTCTCCAATTCTGACATGAACAACTTCACTGTTCTTAAAACCTTTGACATTGGCATGCACCCTCGGCCTCCTCAAAGGTGTATTGAGGTTTTTTGGTCTCCTCCTCTCGCGGGCTGGATCAAGTGCAATATCGATGGCCTCGCGAAAGGTTCTCCTATGACAAGTTCTTGTGGTGACATTTTCAGAAATGATATGGCCGGTCATATGGGAAGCTTTTGTGCTTATCTTAACGAGGGAAATTCTGTTTCGGCGGAATTGTTGGCTGCTGTTATAGCTATTGAGAAAGCTAAGGAGCGAAACTGGTCTAAATAATGGATTGAAACAGATTGTATTTTAGTGGTGAAAGCTTTTACTAACTCTAATCTTGTCCCTTGGTACATCAAATCTTGTTGGCTCAATCGTTGTGCGTATACTCTTCATATGGACTTCATGATTACGCACACTTTTCGCGAAGCCAATTTTTGCGCCGCTTTCTTGGCTAATCTTGGGTTTCAAATCAAGACTTTCACTTGGTTTGATAGTTTACCCTTTGGTTTGTATAAGGACTTTTAGCTTGACAAACAAGACAATTCTAGATTCAGGCTTTGTAATTAATAGGCCTTGCCTTTGTTTTGTCCTTGTAATCCTTTTCTTTTTTTTTTAATGAAATCTTCTTTTGCTTAAAAAAAAATGTATAATTATTTCAGTGTTACAGAAAATGAATAAAAGTAACAAAAACATTTTTAAGGTTAAAAAATGATGAATGCAAAAGTAGGGAAGGATGAGAAATTAAATTGCAATGAAAAGGATGCAGATTAAAAGAAAACATTAGTAACATACAGAATAAGTATAATTGAATAACCATTAACCATTAACTCAATCTACACTTTTTCTAAATTCCAAAAGTAACACCATCATTTCAAAAAAATCTCTATGAATTGATGCCAACAATACATTAGACATGTTATTGTCAAAGAGAATCAAATAAAATAAGATAAAATAAAATAAAATAAAAATACATTAATAAATTATAAAGCAACAAAATCCTCTCTTTCTTCCATGGCCCACAACCTCTCTCTTCTCTGTTTATTGACTTACCTTTTTTTAAACATTTCCATTTTCTACTTTTCTTTGAAATTTTTTAATTCTAAAAGTCTTTTGAAATTTCCACCTTTCATTTAATAATATAGACCAAGACTCTAACAAACAATGAGAAAAGTCTATGTAGATGTAAACTACAATTCACTAATAAGCAAATATCAAAAACAAAAATTGAAAACGTTAAATTCAAAAACTAGCGATAACAAAAATTTAAATAGAAAAAGATCAACCAAAAAAAAATTAAAATGATTGTGAACAGAATGAGAGAAGAAATAAGAGAAGAGTAGTGTGCATGACAGTCAAAACTAGACTTGACCATTCAATCAGTCGGATTGAAAATCGAAAATCTAGTATATATCTATTTGATTATGAAAAATCAAATTGTAAAAGAATCATAATGTAAATTAAAAAAATTGGTAAAAAATTAATCAAAGTTCAGTCTAAAACCAAAAAATTAGAGGTTTAGACTATTTTTAAGACCAGATCAAATTTTGTTTTTTTTATATATAAAAACATGAAGCATTTTCCTGGGAGATCAAAGTGTATGAAAAGACTAAAGTAATTTTGTTCAAAGTTTTCATAAAAATTTTTTGAATTTTCCTGGGAGATACAGGAAATTTCAAGCACAAATCGGATTTTTTTTAAAAAGTGAGATTTTTATTAGAAATTTGAAATTTCTGGGAGATTTTACTATAAATTTTGAAATCTTCAATAGATTTTATCGAAAATTTTGAAATTTTCGGAAGATTTTTCAGGAAATTTCAAAATTTTCGGGAGATTTTACCAACAATTTTGAAAATTTTACGGTTTATAAAATTTTTTGAAATTTACGGTATTTTACCACAAAATTTAAAATTTTTGAAACTAATTACAATTTATTGGAAATTTCAAATGTTCTATCAGAAATTTCATATATACCAAAATTTTCAATATTACACCTGAAATTTCTTTAAAAAAAATTATTTAGGGAGTGTCATATATAATTTAGGGTGACAAATAAAATGCTCAAAAACACGAGAGGATTTTGTGTTGAATGAAAATGTTGTTTGATTTAATTACCTTTAGGGAGTGTCATATATAATTTAGGGTGGCAAATAAAATGCTCAAAGTAAAAATTATTTTCAATTCTTTTACTTCTCTCTATTTAAATATAATGAATAAAAGTGAATTTTATAAAAAAAAATACATATTATGTTATTAATTTATGATTATTAGTATATAAAAATTTGGAGTGTTAAAATGGATCTGGCATGTTGCATATGTCTATTTTGTTCGTACTAGTGTGAGGTGGGTCAAGTGTTTAAGTCCGTAACCTCTAATGCGTCTACTTTATTTTACTCTATTTTTTTGAGCTTTTACGGAAGCGACATCAATATAAAATTTTGCAGTTTTACACTTAAGCAAAACTTATTTACTTTCTTTAAGTAAAACTTAAAATTAATTATTTTATTATTGAATACACTTTTATTTTATTATTGAATACACTTTTTTTAACAGAAAAAAAGAGATTCATGACATTTTAGATATTTTTGTATTATTTTTAAAACATTTAAAAATAACAATATAAAATTTTAAAAATTAAAAAGGCTATAAAAATTGTATAGTCTAATAAGCTTTAATTATTATAAAGTTATTATTTATCTTTTTAATAAGCATTTTGTGTTTAGCAAAATTTAATTTAAAACTTTGAGGTGAGTACACATCAAGACCTAAACCTTTACCACTAGAACATATCTTAAAACCCTAAAATCATAGCTACATTGATTCTATCTAATTTTGGTTACCCAATTTTCCTTAAGTGATGAAGATTATTTTGTATAATCTTTTTTCTAAGGTTTAATTGAATATATGGTTTAAATGAGAAAAGTGAATATAGTATTATGTTAAATGATAATTGACGGAAGAAAAAATATTTGCATGAAAATAAATAAATCATAATTTTAAAAATAATCAATCATTATTTTTTATTTATTAAAATAAATAAATTTATTTCAATCACAACTACCCACACGAATCTAATTTAAAAAAAAATTAAATTTTAAATAATTTAAAATTTTATATCGTGTTCTTATTAATTGTTTCTAATATTAAGAATTTATATTTGTATCCATGGAAGTTTTTCTCATGACAGAAGTTATTAATTACACAATTTTTAAAATGATAATATATTATTATTTATTAAAAATAAACATAAGAATATTTTTGGATTTTTCTTTGTCAAAATCTTCTATTTTCTTTACATATAATTATAATTATATATTATTATTAAATTTGATAAAATTAACTTTTAAATTTTGTGTTACTAGCTTCCACTCATTTAGATGCTATCATCAATTTATTTCCCTCCATTTTTATCTCCCACTCAGCACCACCGACAACTGTTATAACCACCGCGATAACCACCACGAGACCACCGCGATAGCCACCGCGAGAACTATTTGCCACAAGTCTTTATCAGAGAGATCCGTTACCTACAGTGCTCTAATTAGGTTTTTTAGTTCCCCTTTTCTTATTTCTTCAACTTTAATCCTCTTTTGGAAATCAATAACTAGATGATTATGATCAAGTTTCTCTTGTTGCTAGCTATTGGTTGCGTTTTCAGCATTTGTTAAATTGGAAGCAAATTATTTACTTTACAGCATTTACATATATATTCAACTTGTTCACTTTTACAAAGCTTATCTTATTTGTGATTTTGAGTGTTAATTCTTGTGTCAAATTTCAATTTAACTCAATTTACTTCAGTTTTGGAATGATATCAGACTGTATCGGAGCAACGAAAATGATGCTACTAGACAAAAGGTTCTTTGCCCAAGGTTTTAAATAACTGTCGCGGTTGCGTAAAGGCTTTCGTGATTTCGGTCAGTACATGTGTTGAACCTCTGGTAGCAGTCGTCTCAGTGTGAATTAACCATAATTTGTTTTTTATCATAAAAATGGGGAATAAAGGTATCGGAACATTTTGTCGCGGCTGTTTTTAAAATCTTCGCCTCCATCAGGTCACCTACTTCTCCAATCTTTCTTTTCTAGATTAGGTTTATGTTTTTCTATTATAGTATTCAATTGTATCTTTTAAAAGAACTGGTGTGAAATGCTTTGACAGGGTTTCCATCAAGTATGAGGATATTGGATGCAAGTCACTGTGTTTCATTGGAAACTTACAAATTCAATCTATTTAGATAATGCAATCCCCTTGCATCACCATCGGGATGTCATTTGTTTTTACCTGGAGTACCGAAGAGCGTTTTGGAGGTATGCTTTCTTGCTTCCCTAACCTTTTCAAAATATCGTGTTTGAGTGTGTGACTCATTATGTTTGTGTGTGACATTTCTTTGGATTTGATTGTTTTAGTCTCTATAGTACCAACACCTCTGACAAAAGATGTGTCCATGTAAGTGTTAGTGTTGGACTCAGATACCACCACGACACTGACACTTGTGATTATGGTCAATTTATTAATTTTTTTTCAAATTATCACCTGTGTCGACGTGTTGGTGTCGTGTCCAGTGTTTGTGCTGCTTATGTCTTAGTTATACACTTTCTTATGACAAAATATGGATTGCAAATGAAATCACCTACATCCCATCTCTTAATATTACAAATATACAAACACAAGTTCTTGGATTAGAATAGAATAGACACCACAAGAAGTTGTCAAGTATGCAGAAACTAACTCATCTATGTAACACATCCTGCAAGTATTATAGCAAATTGAAATATCCATTGTATTGCTTATAGAAAAGCATCAACACAACAACCAATAATAAAAAACACCACACACAAATGACAGAAAATGAAAACAGAAGCATTAGTCTATTAATAGATTACACATTCATTGACTTGATTATATAGTAGATGATTCAATTCAAGGAAATAATTTATTAAGCACACCGTAGAAGGAATGAAGAGACAAAGTGCATCTTTATGTGACCTACAACATGGAGAATATGAACCTGTTCACATGGACACAGAAAAACTTTCAATATTGAGTATGATACAAATAACTTAGAAAGCAAGAAAGTAGGAAACATTCATGTAAAGGGAGGATTAAAGCATGAAATAAACAAACAAAATTGAAAACATGTAATTTGGTTAGAGTGGCAATGTAATTTCAAACATTCTTAGGAGAAGCCTAAAATTATTAGAGGAAAGAGTACCTTAATGTTTTAGATATTGAGTTGAGTAGGAATTAGGCGCAGCTCATAATCATGATATCTTGATCCTACTTTCTGACGAGTCAATACAAGGGGAATATGATTGATAATCCAATGGCATGGTCCACCTTTATCTAGATCAATGCTATCAACTAGTTCAGCGGACATGTCAATCAATTCTAGGAGTTGAAGGTTTTTCAAGTTTTGGAGGTCATGGGGTACCACCTTCAATTGAGGGTTGTTGTTAAATTTGAAGTCTTCAAGACCAAGCAAAGCTTTTTTGTCTATAGATACAGATTTTAGTCTATTTAATCTATTGAGATCCAACTCTATCAGCTTATAAAACCCTTCTTTCTGAAAATGCAATCTTTCACCAGAAAAGGCATCATCCGATAAATTCAGCCTCAACAAATTAGGCAAATTCTTCAAAGATTCTAGTGGATCATCTTCGATGTTAGATAAGCCAAGTCTTAACTTCACAAGATACTTGAGATTTGGAATCCATTTAGGCAACTTTGCTAATCTACTTTTTAAGTTAAGCACTTTAAGATTAGGTGGAGTTGATACAAAATCAAAGTCAATGATCTCCTCCTCAGTTATAGCAGTAATATTTAGAGATTCAAGGTGCTTCATCTCTTGTATTGTAGCACATAATACATTTCCATATTCTCGCCGGACACGCCTTATGCCTAACTTTCGCAACTGTTTCAACTTTTTGAGCTCTTGGATAATGTCTATTCCACCATGATCTACTTCCAGAAAGTAAAGTCTTTCTAAAGATATTAAACACCCAATACCCTCTTGCATTTGTACACCACTTGTAAAGTTCAGTATAGTATAAGACTCCTCATACTTTCTATAATAAACTGGAAGAAGCGTTAGCTTTGTGAGTCTGTTTATCTCTTTCGGTAACTCATGCACACGAGATTGCCTTAAATCCAAGGTTTCTAAGTTGACTAACTTACCAATCGCTCTTGGAAGAACGGTAACTTTTGTAAAACTCAGGTTCAAGTATCTTAGGTGGAAAAGATTCCCCAAGTTATCAGGAATAGATTTCAACAAAGAATTCTGAAAATCAAGCACTTTCAAAAGCTTGAACTTGGAAGATAATCCTTGTATGAAATGATTAGGAAATTCACCTTTGTCGAAAACAAATATAGCTCGAATTCCTGAGCTACTAGTGTTTGTCAAGTCATTGTTGGAGATAGCTGCTATAGAAAAGCGTCTTGCTATTCCAACAATGACTTGTTCATCATCTTTATGGCACAAATGACAAAAACTTAAATCTTTTATTTTTCTAATGACCACTTCGCGCAACAAATCATGAACTTGGCAACTTTTGACTCTCCCATTTAAGCCAACTTTGAAAACATTAACCAAACTTCTTTGTATCAACTCTGTTAGGTACTCTTCAGCAACTTCCTCCAAAGTTCTTCTATCCTGATGCCTAACAAACCCTTCAGCCATCCACTGCCTAGTAAGTCTCTTCCTATAGATTGCGTAGTCCTCAGGATATATACCAAAATATAGCATGCATGATTTCAAATGGTAAGGTAAGTCATCATAACTAAGAGATAAAATCTTTACTAAACTAGTCAAATGCACATTGCGATCTAACTCCATTCTCAGATTTTGACTCACCTTCATCCACTCGAACATGGTTTTAGCTTTTGTTGACAAAAGACCACCGATGGCCACAATTGCTAGTGGTAGCCCTCCACATTTTTGAACAATTTCTTCGGATACATCCTCAAGATCTGCTGGACACTGCCCTCTAAATGCCTTGTTGCAAAACAGTTCCCATGCTTTGTTTGGAGGCAAAGGCTGTAGCTTGTGAACATGAACAGGAAAAGATTTCTTAAAATATTCAGCTACACGCATCATTCTAGTGGTCACGATAATTCTACTTCCTTTGTTATTACTAATTAAGGCATGTTCAATCTCATCAGAAAAATTTTCCTTCCAAACATCATCAAAAAACACCAAGTACCTCTTTGACTCGAGATATTGTCTCACATGAGTAATCAATGTTTCATCATCCATCTTTAGCAGACCCTTTGGAATAGGCTCATTGTTGTCCTTGCAAAATTTCTTTACCATATCTGTCAACAACTCTCTGATAGTGTATGATTGAGAAACTGTGATGAAAGATCTACAATCAAAGTGCCTCTTCACTAGCTGGTTATCAAATACATGCTTAGCGAGCGTGGTTTTCCCGAGTCCTCCCATACCAACCACAGAAACCAACATGAGCTCATTGTTTCCCCCCACCAAGCAACTAACCAATTCATCTCTAGGGATCTCAAACCCTACAACTTGAGTCTCTTCAATGAAATAAGGAGCCATTCGAGGGTCACCAATTCTAGGAGCTTTAGTCCCTCTATAACTTCCTGATCCACTTTCAGACCGAAACTCAAACCTTGTACTTCTTTCTTTGATTCTACCAAGTGATAACATGATGTCTCGAATCTCAGAAGCAATCTTGTGATGTGGATGCATGGTTTTGATCAAACCTGGAATCATTTGGAGTGCAGATCTGAATCTAGAATGGTTGACCCTTTGTGCCTCATACATGTTATACTCATCAATCACATCTTCTATGCGAAAAGATGCTTCTCTCAGCTGCTTCACCCAAGTTTTGACTCCATCGGATCCTCCTCCTCCACCATCATCATCTGCCTTTATGTCTGCATCCTTGAGGAAGGCTTGGATGCTCTCAAGTTCATCTTTTATGTCAATGAAGTCTCTTTCAATCCCTGCTACCGAAGTTCTTTCTTCTTTTACAAATTGGCAGAGTTCTTCCATAACAAATGACACCACAGTTTCTGCCATTTCAATTCAAAGATGTCATCAATCAGACTAGCCCTTGCATGGATTTTTTTTTTTTGACAATCCTAGCAAGTTCAAGTGAAATGCCTTGTTTTGGTGCTTAGTTTATTGTAAAGTAGCTTTGATTCGTGGAAAAACTTTGACTAATGTAAGAACTTATCTGCAAAATAGCTTTCTACAAAATAATATTTTTCTATTGTTGTTTGTTTTTTTAATATTCTGCTTGCAGAAAGAGATTTGTTTTTAATATACTACTTGCAGAAAGAGTGGGTGCAGCAGGTAGTCAAGAAACATATGTCTATTCTTTTAATAGAAGTGTGCTATTGTCAAGGTTGCGTGGCTTGGTTTTCTTTTAATTGTTAGTTGTATGTGCAATATCTTAGCTGTAATATCTTGTTCAGTTAAACCTGAAATCTTGTAGATTTTGTTATTTGGTTAATTGTAACTAACTATTGTAACTATTTGTAATTAACTATATAACTACTCTGCTGTATATTCTATATATACTGAACCACGCGCTTTACTATAAAATCTACCTAAACTGAATTGCGAACACTCCTAATATATTATTATATATTATTATCATTATTACTAAATTTCATAATTAACCTTAAAATTTTGTGTTACTAGCTTCCACTCATCTATATACTATCATCCATTTATTTCCCTCCATTTTTATAATCACCGCAAGACCACGACTAGCACCACGAGATTTATTTTTCCTCGAATCAGTAAGTTTCTCAACTGCTCTCGATTCCCACACGAAATTAGGTTTCTTGGATCGGCGGAGTAGGTTTAGGTGGCGGAAAAATCAATGACAGAATAAGGAGTAATGTGAGAATGAGAGTGAATTTGAATACCTGAAATGACGCGCTTTCCTCCTTATATAATGAGAGCAGTTAAAACCGCACGATTGAGAAGAGGCGGTTGTACGGGTTGCTGTTAGATTTAAGCAGATGGTGATTAACGCGTCCAATGACTAGAACATTATCTAATTTGTGAGTTTGAGTGTTAATGCTTATAACAAATTTCAATTTAACTCAATTTACTTCAGTTTTGAGATGATATCAGGCTGTATAGATGCAATGAAAAAGATGCTACTAGACAAAAAGGTTCTTCGTTGCTTCGATCAGGTTTCCTACTTCTTCAATCTTGCTTTTCTAGATTAGCTTATGCTGGTTTTCAAGAATTAGTTTCGCTTCTCGTTTAGGATTTATGGTTTAGAGTTTATGGTTTTCTATCATAGTATTCACCTGCATTTTTCAAAGGAACTGGTGTGAAATGCTACAGCTGTTTCCAGGGTTTCCATCAAGTATGAGGATATTGGATGCAAGTCATTGTGCTTCATTGGAAACTTACAAATTCAATCTCCTTTGCGATGTAATTTACATTTACCGAAGAGCTTTTTGGAGGTTTGCTTTCTTGCTTCCCTCACCTTTTCAAAATAACGTGTTTGAGTGTGTGGCTCACTATGTTTGTGTGCGTGACATTTCTTTTGATTGGGTTGTCTTAGTTATACACTTCCTCATGAAAAAATATGGATTACAATAGAGTAGTCAATATTAGCCAATAGTGGTGCTATCCCGCTATAGCGGAGCGGAGGCCGACCATTATGAGAAGAGCCTTAGCGGTGCATTATATTATAGCAGCCACAATTTTTGGGGTCGACTGCTCCGCGCCGCTATCCGGGATTTGACTACTCTAGATTACAAATGAAATCACCCACATCCCAACTCTTAATATCACAAATATCATACTACACACACACACATGTTCTTGGACTAGAATTGAATAGACACCACAAGAATTCGTCAAGTATGCTGCAATTAACTCATCTATGTAACACATCCTGTAAATATTATAGCAAATTGCAGTATCCATTGTATTGCTTATAGAAAAGCATCTTCACATCAACCAACAATAAACAACACCACACACAACAGAAAAAGAAAACAGAATCATTTGTCAATTAATAGAGTACACATTCCTTGATTATGTAGCAGATGATTCGATTCAAGGAAATGATTTATTAAGCACACAGCAGAAGGAATAAAGAGACAAAGTGCATCTTCATGTGAGCTGCAACATGGAGAATATGAACCTGTTCACATAAATACAAAAATATAGAAACTTTCATTCAACTATTATATCCATAGGGGTGTGACATATACAAAATCAACTTGAATATTATCATTTTTATATATACAAAATATTATAAGATTAATTTTCCTAGGAAAGTTGTGCATGCATTAAAGCTTATTTTACTTGAAATCAAGTAGTGAACATTCATGTAAAGGGGAGATTGAAGCATGTAATAAAAGACAGAAATTGAAAACATGTACTTTGGTTGGAGTAGCAATGTAATTTCAAACATTCATAGGAGAAGCGCCTAAAATTCTTAGAGGAAAGAGTACCTTAATGTTTTAGATACTGAGTTGAGTAGGAATGGGGCGCAACTCATAATCATGATATCTTGATCCTACTTTCTGACGAATCAGTACAAGAGGAATAGGATTGATAATCCAATGGCATGGTCCACCTTTATCTAGATCAATGCTATCAACTAGTTCAGCCGGCATGTCAATCAATTCTAGGAGTTGAAGGTTTTTCAAGTTTTGGAGGTCTTGGGGTGCTACCTTCAATTGAGGGTTGTTGTTAAATCTGAATTCTTCAAGCCCAAGCAAAGCTTCTTTGTCTATAGATACAGATTTTAGTCTATTTAATCTATTGAGATCCAACTCTATCAGCTTATAAAACCCTCCTTTCTGAAAATGCAATCTTTCACCAGAAAAGGCATCATCCCACAAATTCAGCCTCAACAAATTAGGCAAATTCTTCAAAGAGTCTAGTGGATCATCTTCGAAGTTAGATAAGCTAAGTCTTAGCTTCACAAGATACTTGAGATTTGGAATCCATTTAGGCAAATTTGCTAATCTACTTTTCAAGTAGAGCATTTTAAGACTAGGTGGAGTTGATACAAAATCCAAGTCAAGAATCTCCTCCTCAGTTATAGCAGTAATATTAAGAGATTCAAGGTGCTTCATCTCTTGTATTGTAGCACATAATACATTTCCATATTCTCGCCGGACACGCCTTATGCCTAACTTCCTTAACTGTTTCAACTTTTTGAGCTCTTGGATAATATCTATTCCACCATGATCTGCTTCCAAAAAGCAAAGTCTTTCTAAAGATATCAAACACCCAATACCCTGTTGCATTTGTACACCAGTTGTAAAGTTCAGTATAGAATAAGACCCTTCATATTTTCTATAATAAACTGGAAGAAGTGTTAGCTTTGTGAGCTTGTTTATCTCTTTTGGTAACTCATGGACACGTGTTTGCCTTAAATCCAAGGTTTCTAAGTTGACTAACTTACCAATAGATCTTGGAAGAACTGTAACTTTTGTAAAACTCAGGTTCAAGTACCTTAGATGGAAAAGATTCCCCAATTTATCAGGAATAGATTTCAACAAAGAATTCTGAAAATCAAGCACTTTCAAAAGCTTGAGCTTGACGGATAATCCATCCATGAGCTGTTTAGGAGATTCACCTTTGTCGAAAACAAATATAGCACGAATTCCTGAGTTGCTAGTGTTTGTCAAGTCATTGTTAGAGATAGCTGCTATAGAAAAGCGTCTAGCTATTCCAAAAGTGACTTGTTCATCATCTTTATGGCATAAATGACAAAAACTTAAATCTTTCATTTTTCTAATAATCACTTCGCGCAACAAATCATGAACTTGGCACCTTTTGACTCTCCCATTTAAGCCAACTTTGAAAACATTAACCAAACTTCTTTGTATCAACTCTGTTAGGTACTCTTCAGCAACTTCCTCCAAGGTTCTTCTATCCTCATGCCTAACAAACCCTTCAGCCATCCATTGCCTAGTAAGTCTCTTCCTACAAATTGCATTGTCCTCGGGATATATACCAAAATACAGCATGCATGATTTCAAATGGTAAGGCAAGTCATCATAACTAAGAGATAAAATCTTGACTAGACTAGTCAAATGCACATTGCGATCTAACTCCATTCTCAAATTTTGACTCACCTTCATCCACTCGAACATGGTTTTAGCTTTTGTTGACAAAAGACCACCGACGGCCACAATTGCTAGTGGTAGCCCTCCACACTTTTGAACAATTTCTTTGGATACATCCTCAAGATCTGCTGGACACTTCCCTCTAAATGCCTTGTTGCAAAACAGTTCCCATGCTTTGTTTGGAGGCAAAGGTTGTAGCTTGTGAACATGAACAGGAAAAGATTTCTTAAAATATTCAGCTACATGCATCATTCTAGTGGTCACGATAATTCTACTTCCTTTGTTATTACTAATTAAGGCATGCTCAATCTCATCAGAAAAATTTTCTTTCCAAACATCATCAAAAAATACTAAATACCTCTTTGACTCAAGGTATTGTCTCACATGAGTAATCAATGTTTCGTCGTCCATCTTCAGCAGACCCTTTGGAATCGGCTCGTTGTTGTCCTTGCAAAATTTCTTTACCATATCTGTCAACAACTCTCTTATAGTGTATGATTGAGAAACCGTGATGAAAGATCTACAATCAAAGTGCCTCTTCACTAGCTGGTTATCAAAAACATGCTTACCGAGCGTGGTTTTCCCGAGTCCTCCCATGCCAACCACAGAAACCAACATGAGCTCATTGTTTCCCCCCACCAAGCAACTAACCAATTCATCTCTCGGGGACTCAAACCCTACAACTTGAGTCTCTTCAATGAAATAAGGAGCCATTCGAGGGTCACCGATTCTAGGAGCTTTAGTCCCTCTATAGCTACTTCCTGATCCATTTTCAGACCGAAACTCAAACCTCGTACTTCTTTCTTTGATTTTTCCAAGTGATAACATGATGTCTTGAATCTCAGAAGCAATCTGGTGATGTGGATTCATGGTTTTAATAAAACCAGGAATCATTTGAAGTACAGATCTGAATCTAGAATGGTTGATCCTTTGTGCCTCATACATGTTATACTCATCAATCACATCTTCTATGCGAAAAGACGCTTCTCTCAGCTGCTTCACCCAAGTTTTGACTCCATTGGATCCTCCTCCTCCGCCATCATCATCAGCCTTTGTGTCTGCATCCTTGAGGAAGGCTTGGATGCTCTCAAGTTCATCTTTGATGTCATTGAAGTCTCTTTCAATCCCTGCTACCGAACTTCTTTCTTCTTTTACAAATTGGCAGAGTTCTCCTATAACAAAGGACACCACAGTTTCTGCCATTTCAATTCAAAGATGTCATCAATCAGACTAGCCTTTGCATGGATTTTTTTTGACAATCCTAGCAAGTTCAAGTGAAATGCCTTGTTTTGGTGCTTAGTTTATTGTAAAGTAGCTTTATTTGTGGAAAAACCTTGACTAATGTAAGAATTTATCTGCAAAATAGCTTTCTACAAGATAATATTTTTCTATTGTTGTTTGTTTTTTTAATATTCTGCTTGTAGAAAGAGATTTGTTTTTTATATACTACTTGCAGAAAGAGTGGGTGCAGCAGGTAGTTAAGAAACACATGTCTATTCTTTTAATAGAAGTGTGCTATTCTCAAGGTTGCGTGGCTTGGTTTTCTTTTAATTGTTAGTTGTATCTTGTATGTGCAATATCTTTGCTGTAATATCTTGTTCAGTTAAACTTGAAATCTTGTAGATTTTGTTATTTGGTTAATTGTAACTAACTATTGTAACTATTTGTAATTAACTATATAACTACTCTGCTGTATATTCTATATATACTGAACCACGCGTTTTACTATAAAATCTACCTAAACTGAATTGCGAACACTCCTAATATATTATTATATATTATTATTATTATTATTATTATTATTATTATTATTATTATTATTATTAAATTTCATAATTAACCTTTAAATTTCGTGTTACTAGCTTCCACTCATCTAGATACTATCATCCATTTATTTCCCTCCATTTTTATAATCACCGCGAGACCACGACTAGCACCACGAGATTTATTTTTCCTTGAATCAGTAAGTTTCTCAACTGCTCTTGATTTATCTTCCATGAAATTAGTTACTAAAACTCACCATTTTCTCTAATTAGGTTTTTCGTTGTTCCTCTCTTATTTCTTCAACTTTAATCCTCTTTTGGGAATCAATAGTTATATAATTATGATCAAGTTTCTCTAAATGCTAGCAATTAGTCACGTTTTCAGCATTGTTAAATTGGAAGCAAATTATTTACTTGACTGCATTTACATAAATATTCAACATGTTCACTTTAACAATGTTTATCTATTCTGCTTGGGAACCAGAAATGATCGGTGAGACGGAGAGATGAGGTTTTGGATCGGTGGAGCAGGTGAGACTGCGAGATGAGGTCTTGGATCGGCGGAGTAGGTTTTGGGTGGCGGAAAAATCAATGACAGAATAAAGAGTAATGTGAGAATGAGAATGAATTTGAATACCTGAAATGACGCGCTTTCCTCCTTATATAATGAGAGCGGTTAAAACCGCACGATTGAGAAGAGGCGGTTGTACGGGTGGCTGTTAGATTTAAGCAGACGGTGCTTAACACACCCAATGACTAGAACATTATCTAATTTGTGAGTTTGAGTGTTAATGCTTATGTCAAATTTCAATTTAACTCAATTTACTTCAGTTTTGAGATGATATCAGGCTGTATAGATGCAATGAAAAAGATGCTACTAGACAAAAAGGTTCTTCGTTGCTTTGATCAGGTTTCCTACTTCTTCAATCTTGCTTTTCTAGATTAGCTTATGCTGGTTTTCAAGAATTAGTCTCGCTTCTTGTTTAGGATTTATGGTTTAGAGTTTATGGTTTTCTATCATAGTATTCACTTGTATTTTTCAAAGAAACTGGTGTGGAATGCTTCAGCTGTTTCCAGGGTTTCCATCAAGTATGAGGATATTGGATGCAAGTCATTGTGCTTCATTGGAAACTTACAAATTCAATCTATTTAGGTAATGCAATTTCCTTGCACCACCATTGCGATGTAATTTACATTTACCGAAGAGCTTTTTGGAGATTTGCTTTCTTGCTTCCCTAACCTTTTCAAAATAACATGTTTGAGCATGTGGCTCAATATGTTTGTGTGCGTTACATTTCTTTGGATTGATTTGTCTTAGTTATACACCTCCTAATGACAAAAATATCATCCTATACACACACACACACAGGTTGTTGGATTAGAATTAAATAGACACCACATGTTGTCAAGTATGCTGCAACTAACTCATAAATGTAACACATCCTGTAAATAATAGCAACAAAATTTCATATATCTTTCATAGCAAATTGGAACGTCCATTGTACTGTTTATGAAAAGCATCCACACAACAACCAATAATAAACAACACCACACACAACTGACAGAAAACAGAAGCATTTGTCAATTAATAGAGTACACATTCCTTGAATATATAGTAGAGGATTCAATTCAAGGAAATAATTTATTAAGCACACCATAGAAGGAATGAAGAGACAAACGGCATCTTCATGTGACCTACAACATGGAGAATATGAACCTGTTCACATGGACACAGAAAAACTTTCAATATTGAGTGTGATACAAATAACTTAGAAAACAAGAAAGTGGGAAACATTCATGTACTTTGGTTAGAGTGGCAATGTAATTTCAAACATTCTCAGGAGAAGCCTAAAATTATTAGAGGAAAGAGTACCTTAATGTTTTAGATATTGAGTTGAGTAGGAATACTGTTTTAGATATTGAGTTGAGTAGGAATCGGGCGCAACTCATAATCATGATATCTTGATCCCACTTTCTGACGAATCAGTACAAGAGGAATATGATTGATAATCCAATGGTAAGGTCCACCTTTATCTAGATCAATGCTATCAACTAATTCAGCTGGCATGTCAATCAATTCAAGGATTTGAAGGTTTTTCAAGTTTTGGAGGTCTTGGGGTGCCACCTTCAATTGAGGGTTGTTGTTAAATCTGAAGTCTTCAAGACCAAGTAAAGCTTCTTTGTCTATAGATACATATTTTAGTCTATTTAATCTAGTGAGATCCAACTCTATCAGCTTATAAAACCCTCCTTTCTGAAAGTGCAATCTTTCACCAGAAAATGCATCATCCCACAAATTCAGCCTCAACAAATTAGGCAAAATCTAGTGGATCATCTTCGAAGTTAGATAAGCCAAGTCTTAGCTTCACAAGGTACTTGAGATTTGGAATCCATTTAGGCAACTTTGTTAATCTACTTTTCAAGTTGAGCACTTTGAGATTAGGTGGAGTTGATACAAAATCCAAGTCAATGATCTCCTCCTCAGTTATAGCAGTAATATTTAGAGATTCAAGGTGCTTCATCTCTTGAATTGTAGCACATAATACATTTCCATATTCTCGCCGGACACGCCTTATGCCTAACTTTCTTAACTGTTTCAACTTTTTGAGCTCTTGGATAATGTCTATTCCACCATGATCTGCTTCTAGAAAGTAAAGTCTTTCTAAAGATATCAAACACCCAATACCCTCTTGCATTTGTACACCAGTTGTAAAGTTCAGTATAGAATAAGACCCTTCATACTTTCTATAATAAACTGGAAGAAGCGTTAGCTTTGTGAGCTTGTTTATCTCTTTTGGTAACTCACGCACACGAGTTTGCCTTAAATCCAAGGTTTCTAAGTTGACTAACTTACCAATAGATCTTGGAAGAACGGTAACTTTTGTAAAACTCAGGTTCAAGTACCTTAGATGGAAAAGATTCCCTAAGTTATCAGGAATAGATTTCAACAAAGAATTCTGAAAATCAAGCACTTTCAAAAGCTTGAACTTGGCATATAATCCATGTATGAAATGTTTAGGAAATTCACCTTTGTCGAAAACAAATATAGCACGAATTCCTGAGCTACTTGTGTTTCTCAAGTCATTGTTGGAGATAGCTGCTATAGAAAAGCGTCTAGCTATTCCAACAGTGACTTGTTCATCATCTTTATGGCACAAATGACAAAAACTTAATTCTTTTATTTTTCTAATGATTACTTCACGCAACAAATCATGAACTTGGCAACTTTTGACTCTCCCATTTAAGCCAACTTTGAAAACGTTAACCAAACTTCTTTGTATCAACTCTGTCAGGTACTCTTCAGCAACTTCCTCCAAGGTTCTTCTATCCTGATGCCTAACAAACCCTTCAGCCATCCACTGCCTAGTAAGTCTCTTCCTATAGATTGCATAGTCCTCGGGATATATACCAAAATACAGCATGCATGATTTCAAATGGTAAGGCAAGTCATCATAACTAAGAGACAAAATCTTTACTAGACTAGTTAAATGCACATTGCGATCTAACTCCATTCTCAGATTTTGACTCACCTTCATCCACTCGAACATGGTTTTAGCTTTTGTTGATAAAAGACCACCGATGGCCACAATTGCTAGCGGCAGCCCTCCACATTTCTGAATAATTTCCTTGGATATAACCTCGAGATCCACTGGACACCGCCCTCTAAATGTCTTGTTGCAAAACAGCTCCCATGCTTTGTTTGGAGGCAAAGGCTGTAGCTTGTGAACATGAACAGGGAAAGATTTCTTAAAATATTCAGCTACATGCATCATTCTAGTGGTCACAATAATTCTACTTCCTTTGTTATTACTAATTAAGGCATGCTCAATCTCATCTGAAAAATTTTCTTTCCAAACATCATCAAAAAACACCAAGTACCTCTTTGACTCAAGATATTGTCTCACATGAGTAATCAATGTTTCGTCGTCCATCTTTAGCAGACCCTTTGGAATAGGCTCATTGTTGTCCTTGCAAAATTTCTTTACCATATCTGTCAACAACTCTCTTATAGTGTATGATTGAGAAACTGTGATGAAAGATCTACAATCAAAGTGCCTCTTCACTAGTTGGTTATCAAAAACATGCTTAGCGAGCGTGGTTTTCCCGAGTCCTCCCATGCCAACCACAGAAACCAACATGAGCTCATTGTTTCCCCCGACCAAACAACTAACCAATTCATCTCTTGGGATCTCAAACCCTACAACTTGAGTCTCTTCAATGAAATAAGGAGCCATTCGAGGGTCACCGATTCTAGGAGCTTTAGTCCCTCTATAGCTACTTCCTGATCCATTTTCAGACCGAAACTCAAACCTCGTACTTCTTTCTTTGATTCTACCAAGTGATAACATGATGTCTTGAATCTCAGAAGCAATCTGGTGATGTGGATTCATGGTTTTGATAAAACCAGGAATCATTTGAAGCACAGATCTGAATCTAGAATGGTTGACCCTTTGTGCCTCATACATGTTATACTCATCAATCACATCTTCTATGCGAAAAGACGCTTCTCTCAGCTGCTTCACCCAAGTTTTGACTCCATTGGATCCTCCTCCTCCGCCATCATCATCAGCCTTTGTGTCTGCATCCTTGAGGAAGGCTTGGATGCTCTCAAGCTCATCTTTGATGTCATTGAAATCTCTTTCAATCCCTGCTAGCGAACTTCTTTCTTCTTTTACAAATTGGCAAAGTTCTTCCAAAACAAATGAAACTACAGTTTCTGCCATTTCATTTCAATGTTTTCATCAATCAGGTTTAGCCCTTGCAAGGAATTTTTTTTTGGCAATTCAAGCAAGTTCATGTGAAGTGTCTTGTTTTGGTGCTTAATTATAGTTTATTTGTAAAAGAGCTTTGATTTGTGGAAAAACTTTGACTAATGAATAATTTATCTGTAAAATAGCTACAAGACAGTATTTTTCTATTGTTGTCTGGGGACAAATACATTTCTTTTCAATTTTGTTGGTTCTATATTTTGTTTTTATTATCCTGCTTGCTGAAAAAGTGGGTGCATTAGGTAGTTCTGAATGTTTAAACTTTGAAATTTGTTTTTTATATACTGCTTGCAGAAAGAGTGGATGCAATAGGTAGTTCTGATTTCTGAACGTTTAATGTTTAATGGCAGAACCCTATAAAATTATCTTAAAAACATGTGAATTTTAACATAGAAACTTTCAACAATTTTTTTATTCCCAGGTCATTGGTTTATGTGTTGTCTTGTAGTAAGGGTGTGTGTTGTATGCAATATCTTAGAGATTAATCAACAAAAACAAGTTGCCAAACAAAAATATTATCTTACATATTACTCCCTCTGGTCCCATTTATAAGAAAAGATTCCATTTTTAGATACATTGAATAAATAATGTATCTGGACAACATATTGTCTTGATACAATATTTATTCAATGTATCTGAAAAATGAATCTTTTCTTATAAATAGGACCGGAGGTAGTAATTAAAGAGAGTAATAACATTGTCCTATAAATTGATTAACCGTTTGATTCATATATTGACAAAGTTAGCTATGTATAAACTAAAACATACAACCCTCGAAATAAACAGCACTTTACACCCTATTATCTTTATATTTCTAATCGAATTCCTACAAAAAGATAAATTGGCTAGAAGTGGAATTATAGATGTCAGTTCTTTGTTGTGCTATAGTGTTAGTGGGAAAGAGGAGAATGTTACTCATTTGTTTTTTTATTGTAACTTATTTGGTAAGTTTTGAGTTGAAGTGCTTGGTTATCTGTTGTGCCTTGCCTATTAATCTTAAAGAGCATGTTATTCAGTTTGATGGTGTTCATTTGTTTCAAAAGGAGGTGAATTAGTGCATTCAATTAATTTGGCTGGCTTGTTGTTGGGTTATCTATCATATAAGAAAATTCATTGTTCTTGAAATTTTAAATATGCCCTTTTTGTCAAAGATCATGTCCACGTGGCTATCTTTATCTTTTAGCTTCCAAAACCAACTTTTCATCACTTCCTACTTTCATTATTTCTTGCTTTACTGCTTTCTTATTCTCTTTTATTCTTTCATTCTTTTTCAATTTTTTTCTATAATTGATACTACTTAAAAAACACTCTAGAATTTACAACTATTTAAAAAACAACTAAAACGAAATAAAAATAATATATATTACAATAACTTAAAGTTTTTATATTAATTATCATATTTTTCAATATTTTAATATATATTGTTCAATATATTGTAAAAAAAATTATTTAAATTTTTAACAATTTTTGAATTATATATCGTTCAATAACTTAAAAATTATTTAAATTATTTATTTATATGAGACAAAATAAACCAACACCAAAATAATAATATTTAAACAATACTAATTATTTATAACTTAAAAAATAAATTTAATATTAAAATATATTTTTCAAAATTTAAAAGAGAGATTTTAGAAATAAATGTAAAATAAAGAGATCGATATAAATAATAATTAATTTACATTTAAGATCTATTTAAAAAATTAAAATTCATTTCAAATATATGTACAACCGATTAATTTTTTTAAAAAGAAAAATAATTTAAAGTTGTTTTGAATTTTAAAAATTAAAATTTATTGATCATTTTCAAAAAGTGTTTGAAAAGAAAAAAATAAAAAATAATTAATTATCATTATTACTATTTAATATATAAAGAATAAAGAATAGTGTTTTTTTATGTTTGTGTGCGATTAAA
The DNA here is from genome assembly GCF_029867415.1 of Vicia villosa. NCBI lineage: Eukaryota > Viridiplantae > Streptophyta > Magnoliopsida > Fabales > Fabaceae > Vicia > Vicia villosa. The sequence continues at coordinate 218,407,799 of NC_081182.1, read as the reverse complement.
ATATCATGAATCTATCAAAATTTAAAGACCTTAAAATAAATAAAAAAATTATTTAAAAAATGACTAAGATCTTCAACAATATCAACACACAAATTCAAAAACATCACAACAACAAATGAACAATTTAATCAAGACTATTTTGTAATTATTTTTTAACTATAATTTTTAATTAAAATTATGATTCCAGTAATACCTGTGAAATCTTTATATTTATATTATAATTTTAACAAACTTTTTAAAATTCAATTTTTCTACTTAATACAATAACTTCATTGTTCTAATTAAATGATCTCATTTTACTCTTTAATTATCTTAAATGTAATGCGAATAATACGAATCACAGTGTTGCAGTCTTCAATTATCTGTAAAAAATTATATTATAATGTTATCCATAAAATAAAGGTTATAACGTGATGCGAATGATGACATTGGAGAGAATGCACGTGAAATTGAAGTACTAAAGTCTTTGCGAAGTAAAAAAGAGTTAAAAATCATGTTATAAATAAAAACAAAATTATATATTAAAAAAAAATGTACATTTAGTATTAAAAAAAATATACAACTGAAACGGGACACGAAGTTATTGATCAAAATATTGATTATTAGTGGTACATGAAATTACTGAAAATATTTCTTTTAACGGGGCATGAAGTTGCTTATTAAAATATGTCCGGCCAAGTGTCGAGTTATAGTGTAGTCTAACAATTGTGTATTGTTGTTTGTGTTGATTGTTTTTGTGTTGTAGTGACACTATGGCTGGGAGGAATGATGATGCGTTGTCAAACGAGGGTGACCGATACTCGAGTTTGATAACTTTGCAATTTTCTAGAAAGCGTAGCAGAGTATTCAATTTGTATATCATATTTGCGAGGGATGTATCCTCGGTGGCTCTAAACGGAAGTGGTGGTTTCTCGCCATTGAAATACATAAATGCAAGGTGGGTATATGAGCTCATTCTTTGATTTTAGTCTGCCCCTACTTTTTTGGTAGTCCGGGGTGGTGTGCAGCAAATAAGGGGTTGAGACACACCCTATTTATACAAGTATTGAGTCACTTTGGACGTCAAAAACCTTATCATATATTAGTTAAAATTTCATAAATACATATCCGAATAAGGGTGACTTCGAAGATATATACACGAAAACTTACCTGAATCAGAAAAAACTAGAAACTTTGTAGACAAACACATGCAATGTAAACCAAAAGCAAACCATAAAATTAATATGTATTAAATCGTATCAATATTAATACATACAAAATAGTGTATCGATTACAGTCTAAAATACATCAAATGATTTAGTATCTCATAAATCTAAAATTGATTCCACCTTCGACGCTTCCTTATTTGATTCTCTTTCAAGCTCCATCAATTTGTGAGCTCTATTATCCTCTCCATCAATTGATCCAGCTAAATTTCTGGATCATTTGTTGAATGTGTCGTCCACTCGATCGATGTAGCTGGAATTGGACACCTAGGTTTCAAATAAACCTGAAAGCACATTAAATTTCCATATCTCATTGACACTACAATATCTGTGCAGTTTAAACGGACAACCAGACTTTATGGTTTCGGTGTCCTCACTATTCAACTCCCGAATCGGGGGAACATACGTGCCACTTCTCTCACGTCTCATGGTTACAAATGCTTGTCTTCTATTTGAACCATTGTCGGACCTTCCGATCACAATGCCAAATCCCAAATTCCCAGCTACCATGCAGATTCATTAAAGCATATGTTCACGAGCAGTATATAATTGTTCATTTATGAAACATTGACCAATGCCTATCTCTATCGGTTTAACATCATCCTTCACTTTTTCCAGTTAACATCATGCTTAACTTTAATTGGTTTAACATTATTAGTTGCTTCATCCTGTTTTACATCGTTACATACATCAGCTTTGGGAAACATATTTGAATGAATCATATCTAATAATAACCAAAATAGGAAAAGGCTAAAAAAACCAGTAACAGACTAATTCAGATATACATATCCGAAATAATGTTGGTAAGTTCAGATATGTATTTCCGGACCAAGCAAACATTTTTTCAGCAAAAATGACGATCTATGCATGCAATGTGCGATGAAATGAGAGAACTTTACCTTAAATTGTAGCTTATTATGCTCCATTTGATGTGATAAAATGTAAGAAATCTGGTTTGAAATCGAAAAGTTGATTGAGAATGAGTTTTTTTCAAGGTTTTTTTTTTGTTATAGAGGAGTTTGGAGAGTTTGAAGAGTGAGGAAGATGATCATACATATATTTAATTTTCCGCTGGACATTTTTGGATATACATCTCCAAAAATATCACTGAACGGTTTAAAAAAAATTCAAAGTGAAAAGATTATTTCAAAGATGTATCTTTGAATTTACCCTTGGTGTATTCAGAGACACTTCTACGAATTAAGTTTGCCAAAAATTAGTATTTGGTGCATTTGGAGATGTATCTCCAAATTTATCCAAAAATATTTTAAAATTTTTAAAGATGCGCTACATATAGCAAAGGTGAGATGAAAAATTGTCTTTTAATTATGATGTTAATATATGATGGACTCATCTGCTTCTTTGCATTGAGTTTTCACCCTGATTTGTTGTTTTGTTTGTTCATATGATTGTCTGTTTTGTTTGAACTCTAGCATCTTAGTCATTCTAGACATTGTAGAATGTTTTAATTTAATGTTTTTAACTTCTTCAAAAAAGAATATTTAAGATTAGTAGCGGAGCCAATAACCTGACTCATGAGTGTAATATTATTTGAGCCAAAAACCTCCATGTGTTCCAAATTATAAAATATTTTGTAAAAAATTGTTTCAAATTATAAGTCACTTTACAATTTCAATATAATATTAATAATTTTTTTTAATATCCACATGTATATGTATTTACTACGGTTTCTTCCTTCAAATCTTTTAATTTGTCTTTTCCATATAATTAATAAAGAGTTTATTGTAGAGTCATTTATAATTTCTATTTTTCATATAAAATTAATTATATTTTTTAATTTGTGTGAAATATTCAAAATACATAGTTTAAACCCTAATTTGTTAAGTTAGCTTGTTTATTAAGTTAGCTTGTGTAATGGGCCTTGTGGAAAAATCCCATTAGTTAGTATGTTAAGTTTTATTATAAATAGCATACTAGTCTCTCATCATTGCATACTGCAAATCCTAATTTAGGGTGAGAGAGGTTATTTGTTATTCTTGTAAACTTGTAATCTTGTTTTCTAAGAGAAAGTAAAATAATATCAGTTATAACCAATTCTTTTGTTCTTCTTTTATTCATCCCTTGTTTTATACTTCGTTCCTGGCATTGAGTTCACAACAAATTGGTGCGGTGAGCGTGGAGAAGATGCCTTCAACAAAGTATGAGATTGAAAAGTTCACCGGAGTGAACGATTTCGGTCTGTGGCGCTTGAAGATGAAATCCCTACTGGTTCAGCAGGGTTGCTTGGAAGCGTTGAAGGGAGCGACGACTATGGACAATGCGTTAACGGAAAGAGAGAGCACACATCACAATTTTGTTAAGCCTTGGTGATATGGTTCTCTGGCAGGTATCAAAGGAAACGACGGCATCTGAATTATGGGTGAAACTTGAAAGTTTGTACATGACCTAATGTTAGCTGAAGATTTCGTCTTGTAATATTTGTCCTTCGAAGAAGTGGAAAATCGAAGGAAAGATGGTTACTGATGGCCATCCCTTAAAAATGAAAGAATGGCTACTGATGGCCATGCTTCGAGAATAAAGATTTCTAAGTTCGTTATGAAGATAATGAATACTGAAAGCTAGTGAAAGTATGTGTCTTCGGGGACTTAGACAAAATTTATAAAATATATTCAAGTATTACTACTTAGCGTGTTTTCGTAGTGTTTTTAATACACTGCCACGCGTCGAAGACGGACTCAGGCGGGAAGATTTGAAATTCGAAGACGGTTTCGTAACTGTCCAAGTAACAGATGGCGTCGCTGGAAGTTCTTATGAGAGACGTGGCAGCAGATTAGTGTAGGACCGTTAAGGTCGAAACTAGTATAAATAGGAGTCTTAATGTTAGGATTCTGTGTGTTCATTTTGTACAAATCACTCACATATTTACTCAAGTATCAAGCGTTAAAAGAAAGAGTTCGCTGAGAAAATGTACGTATGACACCACCACTTTAATACATGTGTATTATCTTTCGTTTTCAAATATCTTTCAGAATTACTGCATTCCATTTACTTCTTGCCATTTACATTTTTGTATCTTTACTTTAATGTCATTTACTTTCGAATTACTTTCATGTTATTTACTTTCAAAGTCTTTAACGTTTCTGCATTCTAAGATTCTTTACGTTTTAACAGTCCTTTTAGTTTCATATGTTATGTTACTTATCTTTTCATTGAAATCATACTTACATATAACAAAGTGATTATCAAGATTACTTGTTCTTTAATCGAACAACGCTTATTGACGAAGACGAATCATGAATATGGTTCAAATGAGCATTGATAACAATCTTTTTGACTATGTGTCCTAGGATCAATCTAGTCGATCCTGCGAGTAACCAAATCATATTTATTATAGTTTGGAAGACTAGCGGTTGTTTACCGGAAATCACCGTAAACAAATTGGCACGCCCAGTGGGACAGTGTCAAGCGGATTGTTTTAATCAATTGCTTTATTTTTGTCTAGACAATATCAAGACCTTGTATGAACCTTAGGAACGGTAAATTAACGAACAGTGCACAACCGATTCCCAAACAAAGGTACAACAAGAAAATGGTCGTTACGGCCAGTGCAGGGGGTGATCAAGATCCCCCACAAGGTTCAGGATCAGGAGCGGCAAATTCGACTTTCACTCAAGGAACACGGGATACAACGGGTCCAAATGGATCGAGACCTGCAGATAATTCCCAGGCTATGCCTGAAAATAATACAGGACCCTCAGGGACTATTCCAGTTTCAGTGTCGACAACCGCACCCTCATCCACAAGTGCAGAGGACGTACCGTTTTCCTCGACAAATACTGCAAACAATTTGTTTGGTCAAGGCACGAATTCTGCTTTCGAATGGAGACCAAATAATCCATATGGAATGCCATACCAATATGAAACAGGCGTACGAGGGGCAGGACCTATATATGCCCCAACTAACAATGCGACATTTTCACCGAATGTTAGTTCAGTGGGTCGAAGTGCACACAACACTAGTTTTTCTACCCAGATGCCCCACTTTACCACAAATAACCAAGCAGCATTTCGACAGGAAATGGATGCAAGCAACCATGATATGCTAGGGGCTTTGGCCAGAGAATTGACTTCAATTTTAAACCCACTAGTGACAAATATTGCTACTACAAATAGGGAAAACGTGGAGACTTTCCAAAAGATATCATCTCAAATGAATTGAATGGCAGAGTTCATGGGAGTAACACCACCTAGAAGGAAAGACAAACAGCCTTTGAATCAAGAAGAGAGGCTCATTATGGAACGTGTACAAGATATAGTTCCGTTATCTAGGACAGCCACTAGGGATGTAGGCCCCTCACGAAGAACAGAGACGATCGAAGGAACTCCAGTAATTAACTTAGAGGCTTCAAATCAAAGAACTGTCCCCGTTCGACAGGAAACGGAGGAAGAGCGACCCAGATTAAGGGTTGTGGGTAGGAACGAACACCCAGATGAGGTTGTCCAAAGAGTCAGAAGAGAAAATCTGGCTACAGAAAATAACTTAACTGCCATGATAGAAAGGGTTATGGCCAATAATGGCCTTAGTACTGGACTTAGACGTCCAAATTATACATCCCCTATATCAGATTATATCATGCAGACAGAATTGCCTAGGGGCACTAAGGTACCCAAATTTACAAAATTTTCAAGCGAAACTAATGAGTCAACGGTGGAACATATTGCTAGATATTTGACAGAAGCAGGAGACTTAGCGGGAAACGAGGATTTAAGGATCAAATATTTCCCTAGTTCGCTGACAAAGAATGCCTTCATTTGGTTTACTACTTTGCCACCAAACTCGATAGATGCATGGGCATACTTAGAAAGGCTGTTCCATGAGCAATTCTATATGGGCCAAACTAAGATAAGTTTGAAAGAATTGGCCAGTATTAAGAGAAAATTCACAGAAACAATTGATGACTACTTGAATAGGTTCCGTCTGTTGAAATCAAGGTGTTTTACAACAGTCCCAGAGCATGAACTTGTCGAGATGGCTGCGGGTGGTCTAGATTATTCAATAAGAAAGAAACTAGATACCCAATACCTTAGGGACATGGCCCAATTAGCAGACAGGATTCGACAGGTCGAACGTCTGAAGGCAGAAAAAGTTGGGGCAAATAAAAGTTATAAGAAGGAAAGGGTAGCGTACGTCGAAGCCGAGGACGCTGATGATGAGTCTTTCAATGACTCATATAGCCCTGAAGAAGTCGAAATAGACTTGGCTGAGTTGAAAGAGGCGCCACCTTATGCCTGCAAATTGCTAAATCCTGCAAATGGAAAAAACCCAGTAGAAAACGATAAGAATGATAGGTTCCCTAAGAAAACTTATACATTCGACGTTACCAAGTGTGATGAAATATTTGATTTACTGGTAAAAGATGGCCAAATGATACTACCTCCAAATTCCAAAATTCCTCCGTTGGAACAACGGAAGAAAAGAGGTTTTTGTAAATATCATGGTTTTTTAGGTCATAAAACTTCTCAATGTTTTCTTTTCAGGGATCTAATTCAAAATGCTATCAATGATGGAAGGTTGAAGTTTGCTGACAAGACCAAGAGTCACATGAGGGTCGATACCAATCCCCTGAACATTGCTGACGCTAGCCTCTGTGAGGTAGAAGATATCAACATGGTGGAGGCATCTGAAGTCGAAGTTGTGGAAACTAAAACAATGTTCAATGGAAAGCAGGCTACTGAAAGCCTAAATGGTGACATAGTCTTCAATACTGATGTTGAAGAATCTTCCAAGACAGAGATAACTGAAGCATCGAAGGAAGAAAACAGTGAGGCCACTGAAGACCTCAGGATGAAACTCCAGAAAATCCAAATCTCTGAAGTTCCTCCAGCAGTGGTTAACATGGTCAGCGACAGACGCCCAGTGTCTGAGTTTGGCGAACTAGAGACATGGCTGACGAGGCAAAATGGGGGCATCGAAGTTCCTCCAAAAACTGAGAGCCTCAAAGACTACCTCTGGAATTGCCATGAGAGAAATGGTGGTAAACAATGGATGTGTCCAAGGTGTTCGATCATGCTGAATCGAAGGGTCGAAGCCAACTTCGAAAGGGCTCGACGTGAAAGATGGGAACACCCAGGAAGAGAGCCAAATCCCCTACTACAACTGTACCCAAGGATGGAGGAAAGCTTAGTAGGATTTTTGGTCAGATGCCACAAAGGAAACACTGAAGTTGCTCTGTGCCCCAGATGTGGGGCAGTCTATGATGAAATGCTAGCACGATCATTCGAACGTGTGTACTGCTACATGAGTCGAGAAACTCAGGGGTTGCGTCCTAACCTGTACGGTTTCGACATATGGACTCCAACAAAGAGGCCTGATAGCCCACACCCCAGAGCTCGAAGGGTAACATTCAAAATCCCTGCAGATGCACCCAGGGATAGGTGGGTGCAAGCTGATGCAAGAACCAACAAATGGCGAAGTTGGGACCAAGGAGGGAGAACTGCAATGGCATATAGGAAACAATTTCAAAGACCAAATCGAGAGGCGTATCGATTGGAGAATTATAAAGGAAAAAATCCTATGTCTCGGTCCCAGTGGAGAAGGCATCAGAGAATAAAAAAGGCTCAGAAGGAATACAGGCCAAGAGAAACTGGAGAATCTAGTAGCAACCAAGTCCCACACCAGGGGGCAAAGTCAAACAAACCTCCGGTGGAACGCAGATTATTCGAAGCTGAAAAACTCTTGGATGAAGAAGAAAAGATGCGTTCAAATTCCTGGAAAGAAGAGGATAGAATGACAAATGATTTTGATTCTGATGGAGTGTCATCTATAAACTTGAATTGCAATGTTGTATCCGTACTCCCTCACGAGTTTAATCAGGAAACTGAAGTGGAAGACTGTGAAGAGGCTGATATCGAAGAAATGGCAAAACACAGACCTGTGTGTTACTATGTGCTGAATAATGGTGCAGTTGAAGAACAGAATGCTTTCTTCGAAAGGCCTGATGAGGGTATGCGAAATCATTTGAAGCCACTCTATATCAGGGCTAAGATTGAGAATGTTGGCATTAATAAAGTCCTAGTTGATGGGGGAGCAGCAGTGAACCTAATGCCTCAATACATGCTAAAGAGAATTGGTATGTTCGATACGGATATAAGGCCACATAACATGGTTTTATCTAACTACGAAGGCAAAATAGGACAAACACTGGGAGTCGTTCAGGTCAATTTGACAGTAGGCTCAGTTACCAGGCCAACTATGTTCATGGTTATACCAGCAAAAGCAAACTACAACCTTTTGCTTGGTAGGGAATGGATTCATGGGGTAGCAGCTGTGCCCTAAAAAATGCATCAGAGGGTGACAATTTGGAGGGAAGATGGTATAGTGGAGAATATCGAAGGTGATCAGAGTTACTATATGGCTGAAGTCAACCAGGTGAATAAAACCAACTTCGATAGGAACCTGGAAAACATAGGCCCTTGTCATGCTGCAGAAGAGATGTATACCCCAAATAAAAATGCATTGTACTATTTAACTTTACACCCAAATGGATTCCAATGGGATAGAGAGATCATGGATGGTCCAGCAGATACAGCACCATTGGAGAATTATCCAACAGTACGGCCAACAGGCTGGGACGATGACATTAATCATGTCTGAGTCTTCGTTCTTCGAAAAGATTTCGGCCTATGTGGCCGAGAACAAAAGGAAGGCGGCTCTCGAAGCCGAACTATCAAATACAAAGATAGATGCAGTTCTAACCAAAGAAGGAATAACATAATTGGAGATACGTACGAGTTTCGAACTCTCTGAAGACACGGCTCCAGACGAAGAGATCATAAGAGAAGAACCAAATCAAAGGTTAGATGCAATATACGACGAGGAACCTTTGGGATTCGAAAAAGACCCAATGGCGTCGAACATAAAGATGTTGGCCCAAGATCCACTTGAAGAAGTAAATCTTGGAGACAATGATCAAAAAAGGATAACATATATCAGCGCGAAACTAGAACCAGAATTAAAAGCAACGGTCATCAAAATGCTGAAAGAAAACAGAGATTGTTTTGCTTGGGATTATGATGAGATGCCTGGTCTAGGAAGAGGCTTAGTCGAATTAAAATTACCAATAAAAGAAGGGAAGAAGCCTATAAAGCAAACTCCCAGAAGATTCGCGCCACAAATTCACTCGAAGATTAAAGCAGAGGTCGAAAGGCTCTTGCGTTGCAAATTTATCCAAACTACAAGGTATGTTGAATGGATTGCTAATATAGTAACTGTAATTAAAAAGAATGGCTCACTAAGAGTATGCATAGACTTTCGTGACCTTAATGCAGCTACTCCTAAAGACGAGTATCCCATGCCTGTAGCAGAAATGCTAGTAGACTCAGCCGCAGGTTTTGAGTATTTGAGCATGTTGGATGGATATTCGGGATACAATCAAATCTTTATAGCAGAAGATGATGTATCCAAAACAGCATTTCGTTGCCCAGGGGCAATAGGCACTTACGAATGGGTTGTGATGCCTTTTGGTTTGAAAAACGCTGGGGCAACTTATCAAAGAGCAATGAATTCTATATTTCATGACTTTATAGAAACATTCATGCAAGTATATATAGATGACATTGTGGTAAAATCTACCTCGGGTATGAGTCATCTCGATCATCTGAGCCAATCATTCGAAAGAATGAGGAAATATGGCTTGAAGATGAACCCCCTCAAATGTGCTTTCTTTGTGCAGGCAGGTGATTTCTTGGGTTTCGTAGTCCACAAAAAAGGGATAGAAATTAACCAGAACAAGACAAAAGCCATTATGGAAACCAAGTCTCCATCCACGAAGAAAGAACTACAATCATTATTGGGTAAGATAAATTTCTTAAGGAGATTTATCTCTAACTTGAGTGAACGCACGCAAGCTTTCTCACCTCTACTACGGCTTAAGCAAGGAAAATTTGAATGGCGTGCTGAACATCAAGAAGCTTTCGATCAGATAAAGCAATACTTGACTTGTCCACCAATTACGTCTCCCCCAAATGGGAAGAAGCACATGCGCCTATACATTTCAGCGTCAGATAAAACAATAGGCAGCATGCTGGCACAAGAAGATGAGAATGGCATCGAAAGAGCCATTTATTACTTAAGTAGAGTACTCAATGATGCAGAGACTAGATATACTGATATAGAAAAGCTCTGCCTTTGCTTGTATTTCTCCTGTATCAAACTTAAGTATTATATAAAGCCAGTTGATGTTTACGTTTCATCTCATTGTGATGTTATTAAACATATGTTATCTAAGCCAATACTACATGGTCGAATTGGCAAGTGGGCTTTGGCCCTTACTGAATATTCATTAATATTTCAGCCTCTCAAGGCAATGAAAGGTCAAATTGTGTCAGACTTCATTGTCGACCATGCGGTGGTTGAGAATCATCAGCATTATGTGGACTTAAAACCTTGGAAGTTATACTTCGATGGTTCAAGACATAGAGAGGGTACTGGAGTTGGAATGTTGATAATTTCTCCTGATGGAATTCCAACAAAGCTCAAGTATAAAATCGAAGGTCCATTATGCTCCAACAATGAAGCTGAATACGAAGCATTAATTGCTGGACTTGAGGCTTTGTTAGAATTGGGGGCAACCAGAGTCGAAATTAAAGGAGACTCCGAATTGGTCATCAAACAATTGACAAAGGAGTACAAGTGTATCAAAGAGAATTTGATCATGTATTTTGTCATTGCAAATAGGCTACTCAAGAGATTCGAATATGTGGAATTAAAACACGTATCAAGGGTGAATAACCAGTAAGCAAACGACCTGGCACAATTAGCTTCAGGATATAAAGTATCAAAAGAAAAGTTGGAGGAATTGATTGAAGTAAGAGGAAGAGCAATGTCTACTAAACTTTCTCCAAGTGATCTAGAGAACTCACAATTGGATTATGCCAACAAAGAAGAATTCGAAGTACTAAATATAGACTCGTTGGCAGACACAGATTGGAGGAGTCCAATTATTAACTATCTGAAAAATCCTTCGACGGATACAGACAGGAAAATCAAGTATAGAGCCTTATCATATTTCCTGATGGGAAATGAATTGTTCAAGAAAACTCCTGAAGGGGTATTGTTGAAATGCTTGGGTGAAGCAGAAGCATACTTGGCTCGGTCGAACGTACATAGTGGGGCATGTGGTGCACATCAAGCAGGGCACAAAATGAAATGGCTCTTGTTTCGTTATGGGATGTATTGGCCTTCGATGTTAAAAGATTGCATAGAGTTTGCGAAAGGGTGCTGTAGCGGGGAAAATCTGATATCGAAGCCATGGGATTGACTCGAATCAATATTTCGTTTGAAATCGCCACCGCGCTTTATTTTTTCAAAGGAAAAGGGAAAAGAACGAAAAACCCAAAGTTTTGTTTTTAAAAAAACAAGAAAGAGAACTTAGGTTCGGGTGTTGATTATATGAGGGGAAGGTTTAAAGCACCCCTCATATCTGTGGTACTCCATAGGAACCTTTTTGAAAATCTGTGTTGTGTGTGTGCTAAAAAACGGTTTGTTTTATTTTTAAAATAAGCTCGGCAAAGCGTTAAGCTTTGGGCCTACATACCTCCTCGGTGCAATGGAGAAGTCAGAGCTAATGTAGTTCCGCTTTTGGGAAAAACGTTTTTAAAACGAATAAACACTTTGTTGTCGTTAGAGAGAAATACTCAGCCATTGATCTTGAGCATGAGAACAAACAAGTTCTTTGCATCGCAAATGAAAGAAGGGCGCCAACTCGGATAAAATCAACGAGTATGCCACTAGCTCTCTCACGCGGAAAAGATCTCGTTATTATCAATCAATTTCAAAATCGTGGGGTATAACCACTCGTTTCGACAATTAACGGTGTCTAAACTTTTGAAGAAAAGCCACTAAGGGCGAAAGATATTTTAAAAGAAAAGGTTTTGAAAAGATTGCAAACATAAGAATATTTTGGAAAAAGGGAGAAGATTTTGAAAATTTAAGAATGGGAGGAGATGAAGAGGCTATCCTATTGCGTAAAATAAAAGCTAAGGAAAAGAACGGTCTAACCGAAGTAAGAAGCCAACACTTGACATTGTGAGTCAAGGTAGATTTCCCATCCTTTGGAATTATCAATACCAATACATTAACACTTGGGGATCCAGATGAACTTATTGTCTTAGCACCACTTTTTATTAAGCACATTAAGATTCTGACGAAAATCGGGCAGAGTAACGGCTGTTTTCGGGTAAAATCCTTATATCAATGCCTTGGAATTAACCATCAAGGGCTTTCAAGGAAGTACCTGCACACATAAACATACAACAAAACAATGCCAGACAGACAGAACAATCACAGGGTAGTAATAGAATGAGTCCAGAGGTACTAGGTCCATAAGTCCGAATCTCCAAAATGCTAGGGATAGTAACCGATAGTCCAAAGAGAGCCTTATGTATTTTTTAGATTTTCGATTGTTTATTAGTGTTTTAGCCAAAAAAGGTAAAGTATGGTCCAAGTGGACAAAAGAAAAATAACGGAAGCATAAACATATGTCCAAGTGGACAAAGAAAAAACGGCGGAAAGTAAATATGATGAAATGATAAAATAAAGCGATAAAGCTAGAAATATAAAGAGCGGTATAGTAAAGGTGCGGAAATTAAAGTTAGTTGTTAAATGTTAAAGATAACCATCTTGAAACTTGTCAAGTATGTTATCAAAGTTAGTAGGAGATCGATGGTGAGTGTTATACCCCAAAATTTGCCCACATATTTTTCAAGAAAACTCCAATCTGAAAATTAAGAGTCTCATATAATCATGGATTTTTATTTCAACAAATATCCTGACATATGAAATACTTAGTTTTTAGAATTTTTCTTATACAGTAATTTGGCTTGCAGTTGAACTTATTCTTACGCAAACGTCAAATACTGTGTATTACTTCACACATGCTATTTATTTATTTACAGATAAATAGTACTGACACAATTGGTACAGAGTTAAATCTTTTTGCAGGCGCAGAATCAGGAAACTCAGACTGTACTGGTAACAAGTAGATTATTACTATCTTTTGTTTCCCACTAATTTTTGTACTATATTCCATTATTTTCAAAAATCTTTTCAAATCTCTTTTTCAAAAATCAAATCTCTCTTTTTCCAACACTATCATACACTTTCTTTCAAATCTTACTTCCACTCAAATTTTCCTTTTGTACGGAATCACATCATTCCCCAACGTCTCTTTCCTTCTTTCCATTCTATAAATACCTCTCATTTTCTTTCATAAAATCTCACATCAAATTCCAACTCATCTTTCAAATTCCTATCTCATATCTATTTTCTCTTCTTCCCTGACAAGAATGGCAAAGTGGATAGAGACACTGTTTCTTACAGTCATCACCATTGCTACGGTGATCATGACTTTCTTCTGCCTACATAGTCCTGAAGAGTGTGGACCTGCAATGGTTGCACTCCCAATCATCTACATGTTATTGTTCATAGCATGGGTTATTAATCGTCATTCTTAAAATTTGCCGTATTTCTTATTTCTTAAATGTACCGTTTATTCGTCGTACTATTCAATATAGTATGTGATATTTGTACTGTCAGTATTAAATGTTGTACTATTTGTCATAATATTGCTTAATTACTAAGATAATATTTTGTGTGTTTTCTGCCAGTCAAATATTCCTATTTCTGTGCATTAAATGATTTTCAGGGTTATTATCGGTAATTTTGCCCGCATACCGTAAATATTAGTTATTTATTATGTCTGTGTTTTTCTAACAAGTCATGTAAATAAACTTTCATTTTTCACATAAAACAAAAAACAAAAAAAAACAACAAAAAAAGAAAATTAACTTTGACTGTTGATTTTTCACTCTAACTGCTACGTCAATACCTGGACAGTCAGTTGACAGCCAAACTGCTGGCAGTACAATTCACAGTGTTTTGTACCATCAATCAAATCAATCTTACACAATTCAAATTTCCAAGATTTTTGTGCTAGAAGTCTTCTGAATATCACGCGATTAGCAGAAACTCAGCACTGCACAAAAATCAGGTACGCTTAACTGCCTCCTACACAAACAGTCCCTAATCAGGGTTTTTCTTGTTTTTACAGGAGCAACAAGTTTTTGAGAGCTCAAATGGATTTCATACACATCCATATATCTCAAAGTACCATCATACAAATTTTCAAACTTCAATTCACTCAGACGCACCGTCAGCAGCTCAAACAGTCAACAGACGACCCGTTTGACCAAAAAGTCAACAGACAGTCAAAAATGAAATTTTTTGTCAAAGTCCATATTTTGTCAAAGGATTCATCATTTGATCATTGGATGATCATAATTCATCAAGGAAAGATCAAAAATCAACAAAACCCTAAGATTCAAAATTAGGGTTTTTGCCTGAAAAGTCAACTCAACTTTGACTGATCATAACTCTCTCATCCTTCATCCAAAAAATTCAAACCAAAGCTTGTTTTGAAGGAAATTCAATTATCTTTCAAATGCCATTGATCCCATGGTCATTGGATTCACCATTTGAAAAATATGATCAAAGACATTACAGGTCATTTTCAAAGTCAACAAAAAGACACTTTTTTCAAAAGGACACACAAGGAGCTTCAAAAATCATTTTGACATGAGACCAAAGGCATTGGTTAGAGGACTCTTTGAGGTTTCCAAAAAGTGCAAGATCTCCTTCATATGACAAAAATTGAAGGATTTACACCTTGTTGAAGTTGGTTAAATTTTGGGAAAATACATGAAATCAACATTGCTCAAAAATGTATTTTTTCCAAAAGGGGCCAAGTTTTCAGCATTCAAACATCATTTCCATGTTACTATGGGCCTCCCACGACCAAGACTAAGCCCATACCTTTTTTTATCCATTTTTGCATGATTTTATCTTACTTTAAGATTAAAATTAAAAGGAAAATGCATGGATAATGGTAGCTTAACTTCCAAGCATGACTCACCCCTAAGGAATCTTCATCTTCTGCAGAGAATTGAAGAGCAAGGCAGGTGCATTGAAGGCAAGATGACTTGGTCAAGAATTCAAGCTTTTTTATATTAAAAAATGCAAAGTTTCAACAAAGGCAACTAAGACACATCTTAGCTTCAATTCTAAGCACACATAGCTTATAAATAAGCTATCATAGTTCAGCAAACGAGGGGAGACAAGTTCAGAAGCAAAGCTAAGCATAACACCTTTGTAATCACTTGAAAAAATTCAAATAAAACTCAAATTCGAATTTGTAATTTCTGCTCATTTCAATACAAACTAAGCATTCATACACCTTCCTTGAACATCACTGAAACTATCTCAATCAATTACAAGCCTTGAAGCTCACTGAATCGAGCTACACAGGTCAAAAATTGTTCAAACTAAAATCAATTCGTATCTGGCTATTCACACATATTTAACAAGATGTAGACATACTAATGAGTTTGGTTTGAGGTGTAGATCATTTCTGGAGCTTTAATTAAGTTTTAGATGCGTATACACGAAACCACCATTTTAGGGTTCTTCATCCCAAAATTAGGGTTTTCCAAATTAGGCAAAATTACAGGTTCTGAATAGCACCATTGAGTTCGCATGAACAATACGAACTCAACCATACCATCGCGCCAAATTTATACTCACGTTTGCTTGTATTCGCTATTATTACCAGGTGTAAAAGATTGGGTTTTTTACACCACCTGCAAATGAACGGTGTAAAAACCTATCTGAAGGTTGAAGATGATGCGTGGCGCCCTCTGATTCGCTGGGAGGCGCGCGCGTGTTTTTTTAAACTGACTTGGAATTCAGTGTTTTGCAGGTGTTCCACGTGCTATGGTCCCTCACCATCTGGGCCTTCTGATCCATCCATCAGCTCATCCAACGCCTCAGTACACGCACGCATATCATACTCCCTCATTTAATTTCCATACAGGATCAGTATCCTTTTATTTTCTATTTTATTTTCTATTTTATTTTAATTTCTTTGTTAAATTAATTAAAAATAGTTTTAAAAATCCAAAAAATACACAAAAAATATTTTTAGACTTCTAAAATAATATATTATTTTCTGAAATAAAAATATTTTATTTTTCTTCATAATTTCAATATTTTACATAATTAATTAGTATATATTTATATATTGGCTTTTTAATTATTCTAACCAATCAAAAAATCATAAAAAAAATTGTTCTTTGTGTTAAATATTGTTTATATATTATAAACTAATTTTGTACATATTTTGAATAATTTTCTTTTTAAGTTTTAATTATTTGTATAATTATTTGTATAATTATGTATTAATTAGCTTAATCAATTTCCAATCAATTTCAAAAATTCCAAAAAAAATTAGTTTTGTTTTAAAATTAATTAACAAATGTTTTGTACATATTTTAAACTTAATATCTAGGTTTAAATCTATTTTCATCTTTTTTCTTCATTTTAATTTAATTAATCATGCATTAATTATAATTAAAATCAATCATAAAAATCCAAAAAACATGCCTTTTATTTTCTTGCAATTTAAATTCCTAGATAAATGTATAGGATGTCAAATTCATGTAAATAGGCTAGTTTACGTTTGCTGCAAAATCGATGTAATAGCGTAGATTTACTTTCCGCACTTTACATTTCCGCATTTTACTTTCCAGCATACATATAAACTGCGTGTATGTCAAAGATAAAATTGAACCGTTAGATCACTAACTTCAAAGATAAATATCTGAATCCAATCACAATCACACTTGCACCTCTTCAGGTAATCCTTTTCATTCTTTCAAAATCAAAGTCAAATTCTACTGTTTTGAGTACAAAATCGAACCTTGCTTTTATATCCGGTGAAAGGATAGATTTTTAAAGGAAATAGGATAAAGACCTTACAACTCAGGGTAGACCTCCTAGTTTGCTTGCTCAAATCAAAACAAACAAAATTCTCATACACTGTTGATTTTTCAAAACTTTCAAAAAAGACAATACTTTGTATACATCCAAATGCGGGTTATTACAAAGTTAACGTTCTTTTCAAAACATCTTTCGAAAGATAAACAAGCATTTTGTATACATCCACACACGGATCATTACAAAATTCAATTTACAAAGGTATTTGAAACCACATATGAGCAATTTCAGAGCAATTGAAAAGTGATCGAAAAACAAGTGAGCTAAGCAAACTTAAGAGCCCATGGATAACCATGGATACAAAGGGTGCTAACACCTTCCCTTTGTATAACCTACCCCCTTACCCAGAATTTCTTAAAGGTCTTTTTTCTGTTTCTTTTATAAACCTTTCCTTAATTGGATAAAATAAAAGGTCGGTGGCGACTCTGTGATATTTTCAAAAAAATGCGAAAGCATTAAGCGACAAAAAAGAGTCAGTTCACGTATCTCTACAGATCAGAGGTATGGCCCGGTATTAAAAAAAATCGGAGGTCCACAGAACTGGCGACTCTGCTGGGGATATACTTTCAAAAACAAAATGTTTTCAAAAGGGGTTACCTTAAGAGAATAGATCACTTCGATGTTTTCAATTGATTGACTTGATTGCTCTATTTTTCAAAGGTTTGTTTGGGTATTTTGCTTGTGTGAAAGATTCTAACCCGAATCTCGAGATACCTTAAGTATATGACAATAGACCAAGGAAACTGTACGGCATGTACCGATACGGTTGATCTGGTAGTCATCGTTAGTGCGATACTTTGGTTTATACTGATGTCCCTTGAAAACGATCAAGGAGTATATTAGGCTTCCGAAATGTCATTAAACACTAATTTGTCTTAGAACCTTTTTAGTTGAACTTGACTTGTGGCCTATTAAGTGGCTAGCTTTGAAATTGATCGAAGTTAGTTATCCTCGAGGAATATTTTGATCGGCCGCTCGAGCGCCGTATTGAGATGTTACTTCCAAGGATCATAGAACCCGAATACTATTCTAGGACAGGTTTTAACCAACTCAACTTCAGTGGGGAGGGTATCACCTATCAGCTCCATGCAAGCCTTTAAACCTAAGGCTATTGTTTGATTTGTTTTTGTGTGCCACATGTTTGCATCATAAGCATATCATTTTTTGCACCAAACACTTCAAGGATCAAAGAGTTTACCTTTGTTTTTGCAGGTAATGGCTCCCGCCACCAAAGATTACATCCGAATTAACATCTCAACGGTACCATCTGAACTAAAAGACTTAGTGTCAGAATTCCCCAGGAATGTTCAATTCACTGAAAGGCATGGTCACCTACTCCATTTGGTTACCTCAAAATTTGAAGAAGACATGATACGGGTCCTGTTCCAGTTCTTTGACCCTAAACATCATTGCTTTACCTTTCCTGATTACCAGTTGGCACCCACTTTGGAAGAATTCTCTGAACTAATGGGATTGCCTGTTCGAAATCAATTACCTTTCACTGGTTTAGAAAGGATTCCAAAACCTGAAGTCATTGCTGCTGCTTTGCATCTGCGGAAATCAGAAATCGAGTCCAATTGGGAAACAAAGAATGGAGTTAAGGGTTTACTTGCCAAATTCTTATTGGAAAAGGCTCGACTACTGCTAGAAAACAAAAGCTATCCAGCTTTTGAGGAAGTTATGGCACTTTTGATCTATGGGTTGGTTTTATTCCCAAATCCCGACCAGTTCATAAGTGTACACATCATCAACCTTTTCCTAATCCGTAACCCGGTACCAACATTGCTGGGAGACATTCTACATTCTCTACACACTCGTACCATGAAGAAACGAGGAACTCTCATGTGCTGTATACCACTACTGGCTAGGTGGTTTACATTTCATCTTCCCCGATCAGTGTTGAGAAATGAACAAAGAATGCAATGGTCTCACAGGATTATGTCTTTGTCTCATTCAGATATCCGGTGGAACAACTTCTTTCAAAGAGACATTACTATCATTGATCATTGTGGAGAATACCCTAATGTGCCACTCCTTGGCATCAAAGGAGGCATCACTTACAATCCCTCTTTAGCTCTACGCCAATTCGGATATGCAAGGAACAACGGTCCTCATGACATGATTATCCATGGCATTGTGTTTGATTATGAGAATGATTCTCATAGACACCGACGAAGGTTCATACATGCATGGGGCAGTGTCTATAGAATAGAAAGCAAAACTCTGGGGCAATGGAACTCTATCCCTATGGAACCCTACCTCAGATGGGTCCGCACTCATGCTCAGAAACTCCTTATGCCATATCCCGCTGTACTACCTGTGACTATTGAACCAGAGGTCGAAGGATATGAACCTCAAGTTATTTTACACCCGGACATGCCAACTGACCTAGAAGAGTTGCAAAAATCTTGGGTTCAACTCAAAGAGGAAAGAGACACCTTCAAATCATACTGTCAAGACTATGAGAGAAGGATATTGGAGCTCACCGGACAGCTTCAAGAAGAACAGCAGATCAACACATTCCTGGGGGTGTAACATCCCAAAATTTATTATTTAATTAATTTAATTAAGTTTTAAATTAATTAATTTGAATTAGCATTTTATTGGAATTATGTGGGAAGAAATAATAAAATGTAGTGTTGGGCCATTGGTGGAGTTAGTAATGTGGGGGTGTTAGTGTGAAGAAGCCCATTACTAAATTATGTTATGTTTTGATAAAATAAGAAAAAGAAGAAAATTGGAAAAGAAAAGAGGAAAACCTAAGAGGAAGAAGGAGAGAACTCATATACAAAAGCCATTTTCGTATTCATGGTGCAGCCTTCACAAAATGGGTCATAACTCTCGGCTCGTAACTCCAAATCAGGTAATTCTCGAAGATTCGGATTCTACACGAAATTTCCTTCGATTTGATATATTAATTCGTGTCAGGGAGGTTCTCGATGAGGGATATAAGCGAGTTTGAAGATGGGAGATTCTTGCTGAATTTGAGGGAGAAGGGCTTACGGGTTTGATGAAGAAGAAGGGGAAAAGTCCAGATTTTTGGCTAAGGTAAGGGGGGACTCTTCCGATTAACATCTATTATCGGGTTATGGATAATAGGACTGATATAGATATATTATTTCATGTCAATTGAGTCGTATGATAGAGTTGGGATTTTGGGGATGTTTGTTGCTAATTATCTATTTTGATGAATTCCATGAATTTGGTGTTGTATGATTGTTTGATGATGCATAATATATGTTATATGTGTGTATGATATATGTTGTGTGGCTGTTTTGTGGTGTTTGATCAACTTGAATCGATTTGGTTGAGGTTGAGGAATTTGGGATTCAGGTTCGTATACTGTCAATTGCGATTGAGATCTCTGATTTTTGCCAGTTCGCGCCGCGAAGGTAGGTTGGCGCCGCGAAGGCGTAGTTCTTTTCTCGTTCCGCGCCGCGAACCTGTGTTTGCGCCGCGAAGGCGTGTTTTCTATTCGTTACGCGCCGCGGACTCTGGTTGCGCCGCGTGCTGTAGCGATAATTGTTTTCTTTGAAAAATGTAAAGATGTGTATCTTTCAAACCGTAAGTCCGTTTTAGACGCCGTTTTGGACGTTGTTCCTTAAATTGAATGTTCTACCATATAAAATAAATATAACAACAATAACTTGATTTTATTTTGAAAAGTATCGTTTTCTCCAAATGTGGTTTATTCTTGTTTTGTATAGTTGATGAGGTGCAATGGTTTGTTGTTTGCATAATTGAATATGTGCAAGGATGGGTGTTGTTATAATGTGATTGCTTCTGCTTGTTATGCAAAATGGATGTTGTTCATGGTAAATATGGTTATCATGTATTTTGATGAATGATGAGGTAAATACTCTATCGTGGATGAGTTGCTTTGTTGTACTTGGTACGCGATTGTGAGGGGTGCTATTGTTGTGCACTGTATAATGAATGATTTACCTGCTATGATGCTGTGGTTGTAATTGGTGTTTATTATACATATATTGTGATGTAAAATATGTATTTTATTATGGTTGAGAAACAACATAACTGTGTGTGGCTGTTGATTATTGTGGTGGTTGATGATTATGATATCTGGTTGATTAATGTTGATGATGAGCATGTTATGGTTGATACATGCATTTCATAATCATGTTGTGGGCTGTATCCCTTATGGTGGTGGGACAGCGGTAGCTAATTCCCATTGTGTGGAATTGGTGAGAGAAGTAGCCGAATCTTTATGGTGGTGGATCGGTGAGATGGGTTATCCCATGTTTGGTACCACATGCATATAGTTGCATTTGCATTAGGTTGTTGTGTATAATTATAACATGAATGGAAGATTGTCCAATGTTATAATATTTGATGATGGTGTAATTGTTATGGTGATGTCTTTTGGTAATGTATTCTATTGTTGTTGTGTGTTGATAAGTACTTCCTGACAATCTGAATATAATGAAATTGGATGAATAATGTGACTATGATGTGTTATTGTTTATGATTCGATAACATTTGTTAATTGTGAATGAGACTCACCCTTACTTTGATGATTTCAGATCGGCGAGTAGCGGCTTTTGGCTCTGGTGAGGATAGCTCATAGGCCAGTTTGTTTAAGTATAGTGTCGGTGTCATGCTCTGATATTGTAACACTGGGGGAAACGCTAGTTTAGAGTTGATGATGATACTCTATTTTGTTGTTATTGGAGTAATTTTGTGAGATATTGCATAGATGATGTTATGTTTATCTGTTGATTAATGTTCCGCTGTATAGAAACATGATTTCGTTAAATGGATGATTTTCCCCTAAGTGAAGCATGACAATTGAATTATGAGATTTGTTTTAAATTGAATTGTGACACCCTTGTTTTCATGTTTTACTCTGAATTATTTTATTAATTTCCGCGGGGTTTAGAAGGGTGTTACAATAGTGGTATCAGAGCAGGTCGGTCCGTCCGTCCAGTTGTCGAGTCAGTTGAGTTGCACGACGGTTGTATACTGTCGGTGTATTATTCCTTGGTACGCGACATGTGAGTGAATCACTGTCGGTACTTGGTTGTTTGTTGCAGGTGTTGGATTGAAACAAGTGGGGGAGAAGCTTCGCTTCTTGGTTATGTTTCAGTTGCAAGAAGATTGATTCAGTAGGCGGTTGTTGGCAACAGTGCGAGCGTTGTCGGAGTTTGTTGTTTTCCGAATTGAAGGTGACTTGGAATTAAGACTTCACTGGGAATTGAGTTGGAACATCTTGAAGGAATATGATTAGAGGTAATTGACAATTATTGTAAGAGAAGGAAATTGGAAATTTGCAATATATCAGCTTTGCTGGTGTACTGCGAAGTTGTCAGTTGAGTAGCTTTGCGTCTCGGAAGAGGTTCAGTTGCAAGTTTGCGAAGAGGATTGATGTAGTAATGTTCCAGAAATTGCGCTTCGGCGATGGGAAGTGTTGCTCAAGTTATAATGATGTTTGGAAGTAAAGAGATATGATAAGGGGCTGTTTGGAATGTGATAGGGTTGAAGAGAATGAGTTTTGGAGAGAGATTTTCGTAAGCAAAACGCAGGAAAATTGCTGAATAGCTGCAGAACTTCGAAAATTCATAACTAGAGTTCTGGACATCCGAATTGAGTTCCGTTTGAAGCGTCGGAAAGCTAACGAGATGAACTTTGTTATAAAAATGGTTGCAGCAGCTGTAACATAATTAATTGTGACAGGATGACGTTGGAAGGAGGCGAAGTTACGGTTACTCTTGTTCTTATAACTAGACTTGTTTATTGGTACTGCACGGGATGTCAGTGTCAGTGTTGAATGGATCGAAGGAATACTTGGAAGGTTTTTTTGAGAAGTAATTTTAAGAATTGAATTTACCAATTGAGGAGTTTTGGATATATCGTATAGAGTGTCGCTGCATGATGTCAGTGTTGCATTTTCGGACAATGATTGGAAAATTCATATCTTGGGTTCCGAGTGTCGGATTAATGTGCCGTTTGAACCTACGAGGAGGAGGGATTGTGTTCTAATTTATGGAAGAGTTATAAATACGGTAGAGTGACCCTATGAGGAGAGGTTCTGAAGTCGGTTATAGAAGCGTGAAACTTGTTGAATAAGAATGCCTACTACCGCGATTGTTTGAAACGACGTGGAGTAGAACATGTTGTTGATGAATAAGTCGATGAGATGTTCGGTCACAAAGATGATTTGAATACCGATGGATTTTAGTGAATGAGTAAATTAGTAGTAAAGATGGAATAAACTTTAGAACTATTGAAGTCGTATTTGTGATGCCAAAGTGACGACAAGTATAAAAGAAGAATTTTAGAGAATTTCTGACACTTATTGAATGTAAGGAAGACTTTGTTGAGATGTCGAGTGGGATGATATTTTGGAATGAAAGATGTCATAGAATTTGGAGTAAAACCACACGTTATGAATGTTGTGCTATTGTGTTGCGTAAGAAGTCTTAAAATGTCGGTGCTAATGATGAATGAGTTGGATTTAATTGGACAATTTGAGACTTGAGTTGGTATGTGAAGGCACTTCTAATAGTGTTAGCTTGGGTATGCTAAAGACGACTAGTGGTATTCTTGACGAGATTAGAAAAGGTCAGGAAGATGACGTTGAGTTGACCGATAGGTTGACTTTGAATTACCAAGGTAAAGGCGGTGAATTCAGAATCGACGAGAACGGTGTAATGAGGTTGAGTGATTGGATTTGTGTAACTGATGTTTTGAGCTTCGGAAGAATATTCTAGAAGAAGGACACTATAGTGAATTATTGAACTATGACGATGTTAATGAGTTTGGGTGCAAACCCGAAAAGCACACTGTTATGTAGTAACAACGGTTTATGCTTAAATATGATTTTTAACTATCTATTGACAAATTGAGGACTTGATCACCCTTAATCTCTTGTTGGTAGTAGACGGAAATCATATAAATGAGATGAACTTGTTTTGTTACCTTAATGGTATAAGATGTGATGAATACTAAGCCGTGAAGAATAATCACTCGCTATGTGTGTGAAATTATGAAGAAGTGAATATGGAAGAGTGCAACATGATGGGCAAATGACTTAAAACGGGCAATCAGAGTCGCGCAGCGAAAGTGTGATGTGGAGTATGTTATGAGTACTACTCGCGGGAAGTAAGGAATTAATATGTCGGAAGCCTACATAGAGAATATGTCTTGATCTATAAGTTGGATTTAGGATCCAGTGGATGAAAGGATGTCGTGTCGAAGAATTATAACTCTTTTGAATAATTACCGAGATGATGAATACGTTATTACAGTTGTACGTAGTTAACGAGTATATATTCGGCGAAATTAAAACGAAGGATTGATAATATATGATGCTGTAATAATTTTGTGTTGTTATTGAGGTGATATTGTAAATTCCATATATAATGGGGAATTACACTCAATGAAGGACGGAGTTGATTTGATTCTTAGTAGAGAGCGTGACTTAGTTGAGCTATTTTGTAAGCGATGGTATATTGAGGCTGATGAGTGTGTACTTGTTCTGATGGTTAGGATGTTTAAATAGAGGAAGTAAATCAGGAATTGGTTTTCGTTGTAGGCGAGTAAGGATTGCTAAATGGTAGATTAGTACCATGAATGATGAAGAATGATTCTTAAACGAATGAGTAAAGAGAGTTGGAATCGGGTAAAACTCGGAAATCTATTTGGTATAGATGATTGTGATGAGTAGTCAGAGTAGCGCGGAAAAAGTGGAATGTAACGTGTTGGATAATTACTGGTGTGACTTAAGAGGAGTCAGATAATTGGAATTCAATGGTATAGGAATATGAGTATTGAGTTTCTTGAAGGAAGCGGTTGGTGAAAAAGTGTAAGTATTACCTTATCGCTCAGATGGAAAAGCGTGTCTAAGGTTGGTATGTTCGGTAGAAGGGATCCATTACTGTATTGTTGAGCAAGTGTGATCATACTATAAATTGTGTAATTGTATTACTCGGTTGTTGAGCGTATTGTATAGGTTGTACCTCAATGTTCTGTTGTTGTTAACCTTTCGGAGATAAAGCGAGTGGTATACTTTGGATAGTCAAATGCGACGTAAGAATTGGGATTTGAATGTATGAAACATGTTTTCTGTTGATTATGTCAGATGGATTTTGGGGATTGATCGATAGTAATGTTGATAGGGAGCTGGAGAGTCAGGTGGAGGACTCTTATACGAGCTGGTTACTTGAGGTATGTTTTCGAGGACGAAAACTCTTTTAGTGGGGGAGTTGTAACATCCCAAAATTTATTATTTAATTAATTTAATTAAGTTTTAAATTAATTAATTTGAATTAGCATTTTATTGGAATTATGTGGGAAGAAATAATAAAATGTAGTGTTGGGCCATTGGTGGAGTTAGTAATGTGGGGGTGTTAGTGTGAAGAAGCCCATTACTAAATTATGTTATGTTTTGATAAAATAAGAAAAAGAAGAAAATTGGAAAAGAAAAGAGGAAAACCTAAGAGGAAGAAGGAGAGAACTCATATACAAAAGCCATTTTCGTATTCATGGTGCAGCCTTCACAAAATGGGTCATAACTCTCGGCTCGTAACTCCAAATCAGGTAATTCTCGAAGATTCGGATTCTACACGAAATTTCCTTCGATTTGATATATTAATTCGTGTCAGGGAGGTTCTCGATGAGGGATATAAGCGAGTTTGAAGATGGGAGATTCTTGCTGAATTTGAGGGAGAAGGGCTTACGGGTTTGATGAAGAAGAAGGGGAAAAGTCCAGATTTTTGGCTAAGGTAAGGGGGGACTCTTCCGATTAACATCTATTATCGGGTTATGGATAATAGGACTGATATAGATATATTATTTCATGTCAATTGAGTCGTATGATAGAGTTGGGATTTTGGGGATGTTTGTTGCTAATTATCTATTTTGATGAATTCCATGAATTTGGTGTTGTATGATTGTTTGATGATGCATAATATATGTTATATGTGTGTATGATATATGTTGTGTGGCTGTTTTGTGGTGTTTGATCAACTTGAATCGATTTGGTTGAGGTTGAGGAATTTGGGATTCAGGTTCGTATACTGTCAATTGCGATTGAGATCTCTGATTTTTGCCAGTTCGCGCCGCGAAGGTAGGTTGGCGCCGCGAAGGCGTAGTTCTTTTCTCGTTCCGCGCCGCGAACCTGTGTTTGCGCCGCGAAGGCGTGTTTTCTATTCGTTACGCGCCGCGGACTCTGGTTGCGCCGCGTGCTGTAGCGATAATTGTTTTCTTTGAAAAATGTAAAGATGTGTATCTTTCAAACCGTAAGTCCGTTTTAGACGCCGTTTTGGACGTTGTTCCTTAAATTGAATGTTCTGCCATATAAAATAAATATAACAACAATAACTTGATTTTATTTTGAAAAGTATCGTTTTCTCCAAATGTGGTTTATTCTTGTTTTGTATAGTTGATGAGGTGCAATGGTTTGTTGTTTGCATAATTGAATATGTGCAAGGATGGGTGTTGTTATAATGTGATTGCTTCTGCTTGTTATGCAAAATGGATGTTGTTCATGGTAAATATGGTTATCATGTATTTTGATGAATGATGAGGTAAATACTCTATCGTGGATGAGTTGCTTTGTTGTACTTGGTACGCGATTGTGAGGGGTGCTATTGTTGTGCACTGTATAATGAATGATTTACCTGCTATGATGCTGTGGTTGTAATTGGTGTTTATTATACATATATTGTGATGTAAAATATGTATTTTATTATGGTTGAGAAACAACATAACTGTGTGTGGCTGTTGATTATTGTGGTGGTTGATGATTATGATATCTGGTTGATTAATGTTGATGATGAGCATGTTATGGTTGATACATGCATTTCATAATCATGTTGTGGGCTGTATCCCTTATGGTGGTGGGACAGCGGTAGCTAATTCCCATTGTGTGGAATTGGTGAGAGAAGTAGCCGAATCTTTATGGTGGTGGATCGGTGAGATGGGTTATCCCATGTTTGGTACCACATGCATATAGTTGCATTTGCATTAGGTTGTTGTGTATAATTATAACATGAATGGAAGATTGTCCAATGTTATAATATTTGATGATGGTGTAATTGTTATGGTGATGTCTTTTGGTAATGTATTCTATTGTTGTTGTGTGTTGATAAGTACTTCCTGACAATCTGAATATAATGAAATTGGATGAATAATGTGACTATGATGTGTTATTGTTTATGATTCGATAACATTTGTTAATTGTGAATGAGACTCACCCTTACTTTGATGATTTCAGATCGGCGAGTAGCGGCTTTTGGCTCTGGTGAGGATAGCTCATAGGCCAGTTTGTTTAAGTATAGTGTCGGTGTCATGCTCTGATATTGTAACACTGGGGGAAACGCTAGTTTAGAGTTGATGATGATACTCTATTTTGTTGTTATTGGAGTAATTTTGTGAGATATTGCATAGATGATGTTATGTTTATCTGTTGATTAATGTTCCGCTGTATAGAAACATGATTTCGTTAAATGGATGATTTTCCCCTAAGTGAAGCATGACAATTGAATTATGAGATTTGTTTTAAATTGAATTGTGACACCCTTGTTTTCATGTTTTACTCTGAATTATTTTATTAATTTCCGCGGGGTTTAGAAGGGTGTTACAGGGGGCAAAGAGAAAGCGTCCACGGGAGACCTGAAGGATCATTTATTTTATTTCTGTCTTGTAAGCCCAAATGAGGCAAAGAAAAAAGAAGCAAAAAAAAAAAAAAAAAGAAATAAATTGATTAACTAACATTTGTTTCTTCTCTAACAAATCTAAACTCTAAGATCCTTGAAACATTGCACACACATTTCACTTCATGCATTGCATATACATTTCATACATTGCATTCATATACATTGCATATACATTTCATACATTGCATACACATGGCATCCAGTCATACACATTGCGTAACAGGTTCACATGACGGATTTCTCATCTTCTCGCTGTTTATTTCAGTCAGAAGAGATGGAATCTGAAATGAGCATCAAGAATCTCGAAGCACAGAATGCCCAAGTTCAAGTGGCAATTCTGGAACTGGCAAAAGGGCAGCAAGAACTGAAAGCCCTGATAATCAAGAAGAAAAAGAAGCCCAAAGGATCTGTAGGTGTGAGTCACCTGAGAAGAAAGATCAAAATTCCAGTCAAAAAGTTCACAAAGCCACCGATCCCTGAAACAGTCGGTGATGATGAACAAGAAGACAATCAAAGCAACCAGGGTTCTGCTAAACCCTCTCTCTCTTCAAATGAAGAAAATGATCATTCTGGGGACGAACCGGATGATGACAAATACCAACAGCTGGAAGACCGTATGAAAGCTATGGAGATACAAAAAATACCTGGCTTAGATTTCAATGATCTGGGGCTCATCTCGGATGTTGTTATCCCTCCAAAATTCAAAGTTCCTGTCTTTGCAAAATATGATGGAGTTTCTTGCCCGAAACTACATCTGAGATCCTATGTGAGGAAGATACAACCTCATACAACGGATAACAAATTGTGGATTCACTTCTTCCAATAAAGTCTGTCGGGTACACAACTCGAGTGGTACTACCAGCTGGAAAATACCAAGGTTCATACTTGGGAAGAATTAGCTGCTGCTTTTTACAAACAGTACCAATACAATGCTGATCTTGCGCCAACCCGTACTCAACTAAGGGGCATGTCTATGGGACCAAAAGAAAGTTTTAAAGGATATGCACAAAAGTGGAGAGATATGGCTGGAAGGGTTCAACCACCCTTATCTGATCGCGAACTAGTTGACATGTTCATGGGCACTTTAACTGGCCCTTTCTATAGCCATTTGCTGGGAAGTTCATCATCAGGTTTCACTGACCTGATACTGACCGGAGAACGTGTCGAAAGTGGCATTCAAAATGGAAAAATTCAAATAGGTTCCACCTCTGGTACTACAAAAAGGCCCATCAGTGGGAGAAATGAGGTCAATGCAACTCAAATTCAAAAAAGTCGCAAAAGTGAGCAGCATCAATCTGTAGGGGCAGTTCTGATCTCCGCATCTGCACCTCAAAAAGATCAACAGCCAAAATATACGCATCGACCAGATGCACCAAGAAGAAATTTCACCAAAATCAACATGCCAATTTCTCAGGCATTGCAGCACTTGCTAAAAGCAGATCTGATCACCTTAAGAGGTCCTCCAAAGAATGTCAACACTTCCTCTCTGAATTATCGCCCTGATGCGACATGTGCCTATCACTCAAACTGTCCAGGACATGACGCAGATCACTGCTGGGCCCTGAAAAATAAAATACAAGATATGATAGATGCTGGTGAAATTGAGTTCGATCCTCCAGAAACTCCAAATGTCATCACAGCACCTATGCCAAAGCATGACAAAACTGTCAACGCTATCCTGGACACTGTTTACATCTATGATGTGAACGAATTATCAACTCCACTCTGCGAAGTCAAAGGAAAGCTAATCCGAGCTGGTTACTTCCCAGGGTGTGACCCCGACTGCTTTTATTGCTCATGCCTGCCCAATGGTTGTGAAAATCTGAGGATGGGAATTCAAAAGTGGATGGATCGCCGTATCATTATGTTTGAGAGGCTCCCTTCTATGGACGTACTGTGCGAAGTCTTTGCAAACGGGATAAGAATAGAGGATGCCTCAGTGATCTCCAGCTTACCATTCAAAATCTCTGCCAAAGCTCCATTCAAAATTTCTGCTACACTCAAAGTGGCATCAGTAGTCATTGCTAGTCCAACTCCATTTCCATACTCCTCAGACAAAGCTGTCCCATGGGGATACAACACTAATGTTTACATTCATGGAGTTAAGCAGAGTACCTCGACTGAAGAGACCGCAAAGTTATCTACTCCAACTGTGGGTAATATTGTGGGTACCAGCAAGATCACGAGAAGTGGAAGAATCTTTTCACCAGAGATTTCTCCAAATGTTGCTGCTGGTCCAGTCCGAGTCCCAGTTCCTAATCAAAATGTCAACGCTCGAGGCAAAGAGCCACAAGTTGAGCAAATTCAAACCCCGGTGGAGATCACTGCTGAGGATCCATCAAAGCAAGAAATGGAGGAAATATTGAAAATCATCTGCAAGAGTGATTACAATATTGTTGAGCAACTGGGGCACACTGCTTCAAAAATCTCAATGCTATCTCTGCTAAAATATTCAGAAGCTCATGCCAAAGCTCTGATGAAGTTCCTGAAAGCTGCGCATGTGCCTCAAGAGATCTCAGTCGACCAATTTGAGAATTGTGTTGCCAATCTAACCGTGAGCAATGGTCTCGGTTTCTCTGATGTGGATCTAACCCCTGCTGGGAAAAATCACAACAAAGCCTTACATATCTCCATTGAATGTAATGGCACCACTCTATCTCATGTGCTAGTAGATAACGGTTCTTCTCTGAACGTGTTACCGAAAACAGTACTAGAAAAGCTTGACTTCGAAGGAATTGTGTTACAGCCAAGTGATGTTGTGGTAAGAGCCTTTGACGGGTCAACCAGAACGGTATACGGAAAAGTGAATCTCCCAATCAGAGTGGGTTCTCAAATCTTTGATTCTATCTTTTACGTAATGGAAATTCACCCAGCCTACTCCTGTTTACTTGGACGCCCTTGGATACATGGGGCAAACGCTGTAACTTCTACCCTGCATCAGAAGTTAAAATATCCAGTAAAAGGAAAGATTGTTACAGTCTATGGCGAAGAGGAATATGTGGTTAGTCACCTAAGCAATTCCAAATATGTTAAGTTGGAGGACGAATTCATCGAAACTCCATACCAATCATTTGAGGTGGTCTCTCCAGATGTCTCTACCACCAAGCATATTCCTGCTACTCCAACTACAACTATGGCTTCTCTCAAAGATGCCAAAGCCATGATTGAACAGGGTGATTGCACAGTATGGGGACAGCTTCCCGATATACCCTACAAGTCTGACAAGCTAGGCCTGGGCTATGATAGTGAAGGTCAAAAGAATGATCAAAGTCCTCGTTCTGGAGGATTGATGTCACACTTCGTCAGCCAAGAAGTAAACGCTATTGAAGATGAAGGAGTGTTCATAAACCATATCATTCAGCCATATCCAGATGAGATTCCACCCATTTCCATGGGAATGTGGGATGTTGTTCAAGAACCAAACGGCGGATATAATTATCAGTATGCCACACCTCAGAGTTCTTATATTGCTATGGAGGACCTTACCCCGACTGGATGGGGTAATCAAATTGGAAATAACGAAAGTTTCACAAGTCCCGTCACTGAGCAATATCAAAATCCACCCAAAGAAGTATGGGACACGCTAGGAGAACCCAGCGGCAAATATGACTATATGGTGAAATACTCCGCTCCTCCAAGCTCACAAATTGCTATGAAGGACACTGTCCCAACTGGATGGGATGAACAGTACGATGACAACTTCGCTCTCGAAAAAGCCAGGGAAATACCAAATAACGAGGGTTGCTTTCTGTCAGCATACACTCCTCACCAAGATGCACAAGTCTCTATTCAAGACATCATCCCGACTTCATGGGACGGCCTTATCGAGCATCTCGCTCAGCCAACAGAGATATCTCAGCCTGGGCTCTCGTATCCAGCAGAGTATATCCCTTATCCCGAAGGATCACCGGCTCATTTTCCCACTAATGAAATCAATGCTGTGGAAGATGAAAAAGACAACTGCAACTGGAACAGCTGGGTACCCCCTGCTCACAACAGTGGATTGAACAACTGGAAAGCTGAGGATGTGATCTCCTTTGACCAGGAGTAAATGCCATTTCCTGTTTTCTTTGTGTATATTGTGCAAAGATAAAAGTGGTTCCTGAACAATCGAACCATGAGCTTGAAAAGCCGTGTGCCTTAGCATACTGGTCCTTCTATAAGGGCTTATCATATCATGATCATGTGCATTCAATAAAATCATGGGACGCTTGCATATTTAAATTTTGTGATCCTTTTTTCTTCTTTCTTCGCCTTCTAATAGCTATGTTTTTTCTTCACACATACTCACATAATTAACTTGCAGATTCACATACACTCTGGATCCAGTCAACAACGATTCTGCTATTGCCCGTCATGACTTTGAAAATCCGATCTACCAAACTGAGGACGAAAGTGAGGAAGATTGTGAAGTGCCAAGAGAACTTGCAAGGCTGCTAGAACAAGAAAACAAGGCCATACAGCCTCACGAGGAGCCAATTGAGGTCATCAACTTAGGCAACAACGAAGAAAAGAAAGAAGTCAAAATAGGGGCTGATTTAGAACACAGCGTCAAGCAAAGACTGATTCAAATGCTGCGAGACTACGTCGAGATATTCGCCTGGTCCTATGAGGATATGCCAGGCCTTGACACGGACATTGTAGTTCATCGCCTACCAATCAAAGAAGGTAGCATTCCAGTCAAACAAAAACTACGAAGAAGTAGGCCTGATATGTCAAAAAAGATCAAAGACGAGGTTGAAAAACAGTTCAATGCCGGATTCCTAAAAGTTGTAAGTTATCCTCCTTGGATAGCTAACATCGTCCTTGTACCTAAAAAAGACGGGAAAGTCAGAATGTGCGTGGACTACAGAGATCTGAACCGGGCAAGCCCCAAAGATGATTTCCCTTTACCACACATCGATGTACTGGTTGACAATACCGCACAATGCAAGGTATTCTCCTTTATGGACGGATTCTCAGGGTACAATCAAATCAAGATGGCACCCGAAGACATGGAAAAAACAACCTTCACAACACCCTGGGGAACCTTTTGTTACAAAGTAATGCCCTTTGGTCTGAAAAACGCAGGAGCAACCTATCAACGTGCAATGGTAGCGCTATTTCATGATATGATTCATCAAGAAATAGAGGTGTATGTCGATGACATGATTGCAAAATCCAACACCGAGGAAGAACATCTGGGTCATTTACACAAGTTGTTTGACAGACTCAAGAAATACAAGTTGCGACTGAACCCAAATAAGTGTACCTTTGGAGTAAGATCCGGCAAACTCTTAGGTTTCATCGTCAGCAGCAAAGGTATTGAGGTTGATCCCGCCAAGGTTAAAGCCATTCAAGAAATGCCTATACCTCGTACTGAGGAACAAGTCAGAGGATTCTTGGGACGCCTAAATTACATCGCCCGATTCATTGCCCACATGACTACTACTTGTGTGCCGATCTTCAAACTGTTGAAGAAAGATCAAGTGGAAAGGTGGAATGACAAATGCCAGTTAGCCTTTGACAAAATCAAAGAATATCTCCAAAAACCTCCAATCTTGTTGCCACCTGTGGAAGGCAGACCTCTGATAATGTACCTAACTGTGTTAGAAGACTCAATGGGGTGTGTACTAGGACAACATGACGAATCCGGCCGAAAGGAGCACGCAATCTACTATCTTAGCAAAAAGTTTACCGATTGTGAAACAAGATACTCACTACTCGAAAAAACTTGTTGTGCCTTAGCTTGGGCAGCTCGCCGGCTAAGACAGTACATGCTAAATCGCACCACTTTCCTAATCTCCAAGATGGATCCCATCAAATACGTGTTCGAAAAACCTGCTCTCTCTGGAAGAATAGCGAGATGGCAAATGATCTTAACAGAATATGACATTCAATACACTTCACAAAAAGCAATCAAAGGAAGTGTGGTAGCTGATCATCTGGCTCATCAAGCAGTGGATGATTATCAAGCATTGAACTTTGACTTCCCAGACGAAGACATTATGCTAGTCAATGACTACAAACAACCAGGACCAGAAGAAGGACCCGAGCCAGGATCCCAGTGGACTATGGTTTTTGACGGAGCTTCTAATGCACTTGGCAACGGCATCGGAGCTGTGATCATTTCCCCCACAGGAGGTCATACACCATTCACTGCCAGATTATGCTTCAATTGCACTAACAATATAGCCGAATACGAAGCATGTATTCTGGGTCTCAAAGCTGCAATTGATCTAAGAATCAAATTCCTAGAAGTCTACGGAGACTCGGCCTTGGTAATCTACCAAGTCAAAGGGGAATGGGACACAAAGCACCCAAATCTAATTCCTTACAAAGAATATGTGCTGAGTTTGATTCCTTACTTCGAAGAAATCACTTTCGAACACATCCCACGCGAGGAAAATCAACTAGCTGATGCTTTAGCTACCATGTCATCCATGTTCAAAGTCAGGTGGGACAACGAGGCGCCTATGATCACCATCTACAGGCAAGATGAACCATCCTATTGCAATGAGATCAATACCGAAGGAACCGAGGAAAAACCATGGTTCCATGAGGTAAAAAGATATCTCGAAGCTCAGGAGTACCCTGAAGGGGCATCCATTAACGACAGAAAGTTTCTAAGGAGATTTGCTGCCAAATTCTTTCTAAGCAATGGAACCCTATACAAACGCAACCATGACTCGACTTTACTTCGCTGTGTAAACAAGAAGGAAGCAGAACAGATCATGGAAGAAATACACAATGGTGCCTTCGGTACTCATTCCAGTGGACATACAATGGCTAAAAAGATCCTGAGAGCAGGTTATTACTGGTCTACCATGGAAACAGACTGCCATCGTCACTCCCGAACATGTCACAAATGCCAGATATATGCTGACAAAGTACATGTACCTCCAGTTCCATTAAGCGTCCTGACGGCTCCTTGGCCTTTTGCAATGTGGGGTATTGATATGATTGGAGAAATCAAACCTACTGCCTCCAACGGACATCGCTTTATCTTGGTCGCTATTGACTACTTCACAAAGTGGGTAGAAGCAGCTTCATTTGCTTCTGTCACCAAAAATGTGGTAGCCCGGTTCATCAAATACAATCTCATTTGTCGGTATGGCATCCCTGAACGGATTATCACGGACAATGGCACAAATCTGAACAACAGAATGATTACTGAACTTTGCACACAGTTCAAGATCAAACATCATAATTCTTCTCCATATCGACCAAAGATGAACGGCGCGGTGGAAGCTGCCAACAAGAACATCAAGAAAATCATACAAAAAATGACAGTAACCTACAAAGACTGGCATGAGATGTTACCTTTTGCTCTTCATGGTTATCGCACATCTGCGCGTACTTCAACAGGGGCAACTCCATTCTCCTTAGTCTATGGTATGGAGGCAGTTCTTCCAATTGAAATTCAGATTCCTTCCCTAAGGATTATGAAAGAAGCCAATCTAGACGAAGACGATTGGATTCAAACACGGTTGGACCAGATAAACTTGATTGATGAGAAAAGGCTCGCAGCTATTTGTCATGGTCAGCTATACCAAAAGCGTATGATCAAAGCCTTCAACAAAAAAGTCAAAAGTCAAGCATACCAAACTGGTGGCTTGGTTGTCAAACGCATCATCTTACCACAAGGTGATCCCAGAGGCAAATGGACTCCCACCTACGAGGGACCATTCATAATCAAGAAAATATTCTCCGGCGGCGCCATGTTGCTTACCACCATGGATGGCGAGGATTTCCCACACCCTGTGAATGCTGACATAGTCAAAAAATACTTCTCTTAAAAAGAAAAAAAAACAGCTCGCTAAGTTGAAAACCTGAAAGGGCAACTTAGGCAAAAATGAGCGTCTCGGTGGATTGAAAACCCGAAAGGGCGGTCCAGGCAAAAATTAGAGACTAAACAAATACTATCCCGGTAGGCTGAAAACCTGAAAGGGCAGCCTAGGCAAAAGTTAGGGAATGAAGCATACAACTGTGTTCCGTTCAGCTGCCTACTCACCATCAAGATTCAACACCTCAAAGACACCGATCAGTCCAATTACTTTCTTCCAACAAGTGAGGGATGAGATGCTCGAAGACAGATTGGCAATAGCAGAGTTGAAACTTGACTGGATCGTTTTCACATAGCTATTTATCTTCATAAATATTTTTCAAAACTTTCTGACAGTTTCCTACTTCTAGGATTGTTGTCTCCCTGTGCTAACCCGCCTATCATGGCTCTTTTCAATGCAGCTCTTTCAAAAATCACTATTTTCACTTTTTCTGTTTTAAATACGTAAGCGTCCCAATGATAATTTTGAATGAACATATGCATTTGAATATGATTGATGTTTACCAGGAAAAACAGGAATGGCATTCAGGAAATGTCCCGATCATCTGGACATCATTCCATCAGAAGGAAATCACCAAGAGAAACGCATTTCTCAGCAAATTCCTCAAAAAGATTTTCTCTTCAAAAGAAGTCTTATTCCCCAGCAGGGTTGTTCCAGATTACTATCTTCAGAAGATGTGATCCCCGCACCCGGACTTGGTCAGATAGTGCATCGGAGGATTATGCATCTTCCTCATTCCCATTTGAAAGGGCATCAGAACTTCCAGTTACCTTTGATTCCCCAAGCAGTAGTCAAAGATTCTTCAACAGGATACCCGGGTTCTCAAAGAATTTCCCCAGACGAGGGTACTCAAACAAGACAAAAGATCATCAACGATCACAATACATTCATGTCCAGATGACTAGTGGGAATTTATTTTTCCAACTAGAAGCCTGACACGCATCACATTCACATTCATCTCACATTCATACATCACATATTCACATTCATACATCATATTCATACATCATATTCATACATCATGCATCATGCATCATACGCATATTCATACACAACATCACATGCATATTTCTCCGGGAATATCTCACATTTACATGCATCATAAACATTGCATATCACTAACTTGATTTTTCAGGTAGACGGATATCTTCAACAAAGATGTTCTCAATCACATGCAGTGTTCACCTGAATTCCATGAACGGTTCTCTCAGATATAATCAAGCCGAAGATTCATTCTGATCACTTACCAACTCAAAAACAGACATCACAGATCTAAAGTTGATACCTCAGACGGTTCCAGAACGATCTAGCATCACAGATCTAAAGTTGATACCTCAGACGGTTCCAGAACGATCTAGCATCACAGATCTAAAGTTGATACCTCAGACGGTTCCAGAACGATCTAGCATCACAGATCTAAAGCGATACCTCAGACGGTTCCAAAACGATCTAGCATCACAGATCTAATGCGATACCTCAGACGGTTCCAAAACGATATAACATTGCAGATCTAAAGCGATACCTCAGACGGTTCCAGAACGATTTAACATTGCAGATCTAAAGCGATACCTCAGACGGTTCCACAACGATCAACTTCCAAAATCTAAATCGGAAAAACTTTGGACAAGTTCCGTAACGATTATCTTCCAAGACTTAAAGCGGTAACCTTGGACGGTTCCGAAACAGTCAACACAAAGACTTTCAAATCCTTCATCAAGATATAATCAATGGATTCATTCTGATGAACAAACCCTCAACCCATTTACCAGGTGGCATCTGAAAGCCCATCTCAGGTAATGTTTCAGTCTGCCAACAACATTTCGCAGACGACATTCAAATGCCACTTCCAACATCTCTTCTGATCAAGGTAAGTGCAAATTTTCAGGGCATCTAAATATTCAATCATCTTCTACCTTCAGATTTCATACAATCTCTTCAGGTTTAAGAAGATTGAATAGGGGCAACTGTTATACCCCAAAATTTGCCCACATATTTTTCAAGAAAACTCCAATCTGAAAATTAAGAGTCTCATATAATCATGGATTTTTATTTCAACAAATATCCTGACATATGAAATACTTAGTTTTTAGAATTTTTCTTATACAGTAATTTGGCTTGCAGTTGAACTTATTCTTACGCAAACGTCAAATACTGTGTATTACTTCACACATGCTATTTATTTATTTACAGATAAATAGTACTGACACAATTGGTACAGAGTTAAATCTTTTTGCAGGCGCAGAATCAGGAAACTCAGACTGTACTGGTAACAAGTAGATTATTACTATCTTTTGTTTCCCACTAATTTTTGTACTATATTCCATTATTTTCAAAAATCTTTTCAAATCTCTTTTTCAAAAATCAAATCTCTCTTTTTCCAACACTATCATACACTTTCTTTCAAATCTTACTTCCACTCAAATTTTCCTTTTGTACGGAATCACATCATTCCCCAACGTCTCTTTCCTTCTTTCCATTCTATAAATACCTCTCATTTTCTTTCATAAAATCTCACATCAAATTCCAACTCATCTTTCAAATTCCTATCTCATATCTATTTTCTCTTCTTCCCTGACAAGAATGGCAAAGTGGATAGAGACACTGTTTCTTACAGTCATCACCATTGCTACGGTGATCATGACTTTCTTCTGCCTACATAGTCCTGAAGAGTGTGGACCTGCAATGGTTGCACTCCCAATCATCTACATGTTATTGTTCATAGCATGGGTTATTAATCGTCATTCTTAAAATTTTCCGTATTTCTTATTTCTTAAATGTACCGTTTATTCGTCGTACTATTCAATATAGTATGTGATATTTGTACTGTCAGTATTAAATGTTGTACTATTTGTCATAATATTGCTTAATTACTAAGATAATATTTTGTGTGTTTTCTGCCAGTCAAATATTCCTATTTCTGTGCATTAAATGATTTTCAGGGTTATTATCGGTAATTTTGCCCGCATACCGTAAATATTAGTTATTTATTATGTCTGTGTTTTTCTAACAAGTCATGTAAATAAACTTTCATTTTTCACATAAAACAAAAAACAAAAAAAAACAACAAAAAAAGAAAATTAACTTTGACTGTTGATTTTTCACTCTAACTGCTACGTCAATACCTGGACAGTCAGTTGACAGCCAAACTGCTGGCAGTACAATTCACAGTGTTTTGTACCATCAATCAAATCAATCTTACACAATTCAAATTTCCAAGATTTTTGTGCTAGAAGTCTTCTGAATATCACGCGATTAGCAGAAACTCAGCACTGCACAAAAATCAGGTACGCTTAACTGCCTCCTACACAAACAGTCCCTAATCAGGGTTTTTCTTGTTTTTACAGGAGCAACAAGTTTTTGAGAGCTCAAATGGATTTCATACACATCCATATATCTCAAAGTACCATCATACAAATTTTCAAACTTCAATTCACTCAGACGCACCGTCAGCAGCTCAAACAGTCAACAGACGACCCGTTTGACCAAAAAGTCAACAGACAGTCAAAAATGAATTTTTTTGTCAAAGTCCATATTTTGTCAAAGGATTCATCATTTGATCATTGGATGATCATAATTCATCAAGGAAAGATCAAAAATCAACAAAACCCTAAGATTCAAAATTAGGGTTTTTGCCTGAAAAGTCAACTCAACTTTGACTGATCATAACTCTCTCATCCTTCATCCAAAAAATTCAAACCAAAGCTTGTTTTGAAGGAAATTCAATTATGTTTCAAATGCCATTGATCCCATGGTCATTGGATTCACCATTTGAAAAATATGATCAAAGACATTACAGGTCATTTTCAAAGTCAACAAAAAGACACTTTTTTCAAAAGGACACACAAGGAGCTTCAAAAATCATTTTGACATGAGACCAAAGGCATTGGTTAGAGGACTCTTTGAGGTTTCCAAAAAGTGCAAG
This sequence comes from Vicia villosa, assembly GCF_029867415.1. Classification (NCBI taxonomy): domain Eukaryota; kingdom Viridiplantae; phylum Streptophyta; class Magnoliopsida; order Fabales; family Fabaceae; genus Vicia; species Vicia villosa. The sequence continues at coordinate 218,368,320 of NC_081182.1, read as the reverse complement.
ATCTCCTTCATATGACAAAAATTGAAGGATTTACACCTTGTTGAAGTTGGTTAAATTTTGGGAAAATACATGAAATCAACATTGCTCAAAAATGTATTTTTTCCAAAAGGGGCCAAGTTTTCAGCATTCAAACATCATTTCCATGTTACTATGGGCCTCCCACGACCAAGACTAAGCCCATACCTTTTTTTATCCATTTTTGCATGATTTTATCTTACTTTAAGATTAAAATTAAAAGGAAAATGCATGGATAATGGTAGCTTAACTTCCAAGCATGACTCACCCCTAAGGAATCTTCATCTTCTGCAGAGAATTGAAGAGCAAGGCAGGTGCATTGAAGGCAAGATGACTTGGTCAAGAATTCAAGCTTTTTTATATTAAAAAATGCAAAGTTTCAACAAAGGCAACTAAGACACATCTTAGCTTCAATTCTAAGCACACATAGCTTATAAATAAGCTATCATAGTTCAGCAAACGAGGGGAGACAAGTTCAGAAGCAAAGCTAAGCATAACACCTTTGTAATCACTTGAAAAAATTCAAAGAAAACTCAAATTCGAATTTGTAATTTCTGCTCATTTCAATACAAACTAAGCATTCATACACCTTCCTTGAACATCACTGAAACTATCTCAATCAATTACAAGCCTTGAAGCTCACTGAATCGAGCTACACAGGTCAAAAATTGTTCAAACTAAAATCAATTCGTATCTGGCTATTCACACATATTTAACAAGATGTAGACATACTAATGAGTTTGGTTTGAGGTGTAGATCATTTCTGGAGCTTTAATTAAGTTTTAGATGCGTATACACGAAACCACCATTTTAGGGTTCTTCATCCCAAAATTAGGGTTTTCCAAATTAGGCAAAATTACAGGTTCTGAATAGCACCATTGAGTTCGCATGAACAATACGAACTCAACCATACCATCGCGCCAAATTTATACTCACGTTTGCTTGTATTCGCTATTATTACCAGGTGTAAAAGATTGGGTTTTTTACACCACCTGCAAATGAACGGTGTAAAAACCTATCTGAAGGTTGAAGATGATGCGTGGCGCCCTCTGATTCGCTGGGAGGCGCGCGCGTGTTTTTTTAAACTGACTTGGAATTCAGTGTTTTGCAGGTGTTCCACGTGCTATGGTCCCTCACCATCTGGGCCTTCTGATCCATCCATCAGCTCATCCAACGCCTCAGTACACGCACGCATATCATACTCCCTCATTTAATTTCCATACAGGATCAGTATCCTTTTATTTTCTATTTTATTTTCTATTTTATTTTAATTTCTTTGTTAAATTAATTAAAAATAGTTTTAAAAATCCAAAAAATACACAAAAAATATTTTTAGACTTCTAAAATAATATATTATTTTCTGAAATAAAAATATTTTATTTTTCTTCATAATTTCAATATTTTACATAATTAATTAGTATATATTTATATATTGGCTTTTTAATTATTCTAACCAATCAAAAAATCATAAAAAAAATTGTTCTTTGTGTTAAATATTGTTTATATATTATAAACTAATTTTGTACATATTTTGAATAATTTTCTTTTTAAGTTTTAATTATTTGTATAATTATTTGTATAATTATGTATTAATTAGCTTAATCAATTTCCAATCAATTTCAAAAATTCCAAAAAAAATTAGTTTTGTTTTAAAATTAATTAACAAATGTTTTGTACATATTTTAAACTTAATTTCTAGGTTTAAATCTATTTTCATCTTTTTTCTTCATTTTAATTTAATTAATCATGCATTAATTATAATTAAAATCAATCATAAAAATCCAAAAAACATGCCTTTTATTTTCTTGCAATTTAAATTCCTAGATAAATGTATAGGATGTCAAATTCATGTAAATAGGCTAGTTTACGTTTCCTGCAAAATCGATGTAATAGCGTAGATTTACTTTCCGCACTTTACATTTCCGCATTTTACTTTCCAGCATACATATAAACTGCGTGTATGTCAAAGATAAAATTGAACCGTTAGATCACTAACTTCAAAGATAAATATCTGAATCCAATCACAATCACACTTGCACCTCTTCAGGTAATCCTTTTCATTCTTTCAAAATCAAAGTCAAATTCTACTGTTTTGAGTACAAAATCGAACCTTGCTTTTATATCCGGTGAAAGGATAGATTTTTAAAGGAAATAGGATAAAGACCTTACAACTCAGGGTAGACCTCCTAGTTTGCTTGCTCAAATCAAAACAAACAAAATTCTCATACACTGTTGATTTTTCAAAACTTTCAAAAAAGACAATACTTTGTATACATCCAAATGCGGGTTATTACAAAGTTAACGTTCTTTTCAAAACATCTTTCGAAAGATAAACAAGCATTTTGTATACATCCACACACGGATCATTACAAAATTCAATTTACAAAGGTATTTGAAACCACATATGAGCAATTTCAGAGCAATTGAAAAGTGATCGAAAAACAAGTGAGCTAAGCAAACTTAAGAGCCCATGGATAACCATGGATACAAAGGGTGCTAACACCTTCCCTTTGTATAACCTACCCCCTTACCCAGAATTTCTTAAAGGTCTTTTTTCTGTTTCTTTTATAAACCTTTCCTTAATTGGATAAAATAAAAGGTCGGTGGCGACTCTGTGATATTTTCAAAAAAATGCGAAAGCATTAAGCGACAAAAAAGAGTCAGTTCACGTATCTCTACAGATCAGAGGTATGGCCCGGTATTAAAAAAAATCGGAGGTCCACAGTGAGTGAATGATGTACTCGGATTTAAATTCAATGGGGTTTATCAGAAGCTTGATAAAATCATAGCGACTACACGATAAAACCTCCACAAGTCTTAAATCAACCGCATACAATTCTCTTCCATATTTGATCTTTTTTATTCGGGACACGAAATATTGCGCTATGTTAAGCAGATCGCCAAGTGATTTATGTAGAAATCACCCTACATCGAGGCCGGTCAAAACTTTATGTGCTAATGCATGCGAGAAGAACGATATGTAGATCGTTTTCCGAAAGCAATACCGCACGAAAAGAAAAAATGGTGAGTGATCTAGTCTTCACCAAGAATCCATAAGAATTCTCAAGGCATTAAGACTCTCATCGACCAAAATAAAAAGAAGTAAAAGATGGAACCACATTAAAAGCTCCTTTCATCCATAATTTCAATCACTTAATATTGCAGATTTGGATTCTCATCCTATCGACGCCCTAAGTCCATTGAAATTAGAGAGAAATTAGGCCTCTAACTTGTGATTCAAAGAAAATATCAAAAGAATGGAGTAGAAGATGAGTTAGAACCAAAAACAAGTCAAAAACCACAAAAATCAGCATTCTGCCCAGTGTAAATCGATTTGCACAGAGTGTAAATCGATTTGCATAACTCTGTTTTCAAAATCTGCGCAGTTTTCAGTTGTGTAAATCGATTTGCACCAGATGTAAATCGATTTGCACAACACAGTTTTCAAAAAAACAGCAAATAAAGAGAAGAAAACTTGTTTAAACATAAAACCAAACACCTTGTGATCTTGGATCAATTTGTGCACGAAAATGTATCAAGTAAGCAAGCAAATCTCATCAATATAGCACCAAAGGTGCATCAAGCATCAACAAAAAAGGATCACATTGGATCATGAAAAGGATCTAGAATTTTACCAAATCTTCACAAACTTTGAGTCTTCTTCAAGAACACACAACCACAAGCCTTGATCTCTCACAATTGATGAAGAAACTAGTGTTTATGTTGAGGTTTAGCTCTAAATTAGTGAGGTTCAAGATGTGACTCACTAATTTGTGTGGAAGAGAAAGAGCTTTGAGTGATGGGTTTGGAAGAGGTGAGGAGAGAATTTGCAATAAGTTTCTTGGCTATCAAAGCTTGAAAAATGAAGAGGGGAGTGCCTCAATTTATAGCACTTAGGCTTGGGAAATTTTGTGGCTTGGAGTTAGGATTGGAAAATAGAATTAGGCTTGGAAAAGTGATTTGGAGCCAAAAATGAAATCCAATGGTCTTGATGCAATCACATGAGGGTACATGATTAGATGATGTAGGAAATCAAATGTAAGAACCAAGTCATGCTTCCCATGCTTGCAAATGATGTCAACACTTCAAAAAGCTGAAATTTGCCTTCATTTTTCCAAATTCGTGCTGGTGCAATCGATTTGCACATTATGCAAATCTATTTACATGGCTGAAAAAGGCAAAATCTGGGGCAAAAACAGTTATGCAAATCGATTGCTGTCTTATGCAAATCGATTTGCACTGATGGCAGAAGCAAATCTGGTGCAGAAACAGTTGTGTAAATCGATTTACACCTTATGCAAATCGATTTGCACAGTGAAAATGTTGAAAAATGCTCCTTTGATGGGTATTTTGACTTGGTACCTACAAAACACAAACATACAAGAGCACAAGGCAATATTTTTGGTATTTTGGTTAGTAAAGCAATATATACAAACTAAAACATGGGTGCTCGATGATTCCTTTGCAGATGAATTGAGCACAGCATTGCAAGTAGAGATCTAGGTTAAAACTTCTTGATTGATGATTGGTATGCAAATGATGCGTGATCTTAGGGTCAAAAATTGGGGTATGACAGATGCCCCTATTTAAGTTTCTTCGATTTGGAGATACGATGATTGGAAATCTTCGTTTTGACAAAAATCGAAGAGACTTAAATATATAAAACACAATTTTTGATCCTAAGATGCAATGCAATGTTAATGAATGCATGTGATGATAATAAAGCATGACAACACTGGGGAGTAACAAGTTATCCACTGGGGAAAACAAATGTCTTGCTATAACTCCGCTGGGGAAACAAACGTCTTGCGAGTAGAAACTCCACTGGGGAAGGCAAGACTTTGTTGGAGAGACGGAACTTTGGTGGATAAAGAAACTTCTCTGGGGAAAACACTTCGCGTCAGAGAGGTTATAGCATCCTCTTTCATTGGGGATGAGAAAAGGGGATCATCCTCTTTCACTGGGGATGAGAAAATATGCATCAGAATGCCAATCTTCTGTTAACAGAAATCACACCATCGTACCACTGATAATATGAAGAGATGCACCGCCGTACCACTGACGATAACTCATATCAACGTCCCACTGAAGGCACGAAGAGAGATATACCACCGTACCACTGATGATATAGAAAGAGATGATTCATCGACGTACCACTGACGATGAGAGAGATGTACCGCCGTACCACTGACGATAACACATACCAACGTTCTACTGAAGGCATGAAGAAATATACCACCGTACCACTGATGATATGAAGAGATCTACCACCGTACCACTGATGATATGAAAAGAGATAATTCATCGACGTACCACTGACGATAACAAAATACACCAACGTTCCACTGAAGGTGAACTACCAACGTCCCACTGTAGGTAGAAAGAGATGTATCGCCGTACCACTAACGATAACACATACCAACGTTCCACTGAAGGTATTGGAGAGAAATACATCGACGTACCACTGACGATGAAGAAAACAAAATACACCCACGTTCCACTGAAGGTGAACTACCAACGTCCCACTGGAGGTAGAAAGAGATGTATCGCCGTACCACTAACGGTAACACATACCAACGTTCCACTGAAGGTATTGGAGAGAAACACATCGACGTACCACTGACGATGAAGATAACAAAATACACCCACGTTCCACTGAAGGTGAACTACCAACGTCCCACTGGAGGTAGAAAGAGATGGTGTACGAAGATGACATAATCAAGCATGTCCCAAGCTGAACACCAGAGCAGAAACTGCTATCAATCTTTTTATGGCTTCAGAATATATGCTGCCCAACACTAGGGAACATTGAAGCTAGGAGAACACAATGGTTGATTTCTACACCATATTTGTGCCAAGCCAAAGGTGCATTGAGCGGAATACATTCTTCTGCATATGAATACATCAACGTATCCATTCCTTGTAATGCACTCATGAATCAAAGTAAAAATTCTTTTATAATTTTCAAAAGGATTTTGTTGAAATCAATTTTCTCTTTGTTTCAAAAATTACTATCAACAATAAATGACATTTTGAGAGATATGAAAGAATAAGATTGCCAATAAAAGATAAAGGCTCAAACTTTTTTAATGGAATGGTAGCCTGCAAAAGGCAAGACTCCATGGATTATTACAAAGTTTGGAAAGTGGTAATTTTGTGGAAAAGGTACATTGAAATGTAATGACCCCATCCTCTCTCTCAACTGGGAATTTCTGAGCAAAGGCTTCCGTTGAAAAGTGTTGAACTTCTTCATGATAAACAGATGACTACTGATGATCAAGTCTTGTCTGATGTAGTTACTTGCCATGAATCCCTAACTTTTGCCTGGACCGCCCTTTCGGGTTTTCAGTCCACCGGGTATTTTATTCTGTTTATGTCTCTAATTTTTGCCTGGACCGCCCTTTCGGGTTTTCAATCCACCGAGACGCTCTTTTTTGCCTAAGCCGCCCTTTCGGGTTTTCGACTTAGCGAGCTGTTCTTTTATTATTTAGGCGAAGTATTTCTTGACTACATCAGCATTCACGGGACGTGGGAGCTCTTCTCCATCCATAGTTGCAAGAATTAATGCACCGCCAGAGAAGGCTTTCTTAACAACATATGGGCCTTCAAAATTAGGAGTCCACTTGCCCCTTGAATCGGAGGTAAAAGACAAGATCCTTTTGAGCACGAGGTCGCCTTCTCTGAATACACGAGGTCGAACCTTCTTATCAAACGCTTTCTTCATTCTTTTCTGGTATAACTGACCATGGCATAAAGCCGTCATTCTCTTTTCTTCTATCAAATTCAATTGATCAAACCTGCTCTGACACCATTCAGCCTCAGACAACTTGGTTTCCATTAAAATTCTCAATTATGGAATCTCAACCTCAACGGGGAGCACTGCTTCCATACCATAAACCAAAGAAAAGGGAGTTGCCCCCTGTTGAAGTACGAACAGATGTACGGTACCCATGCAAAGCAAATGGGAGCATCTCATGCCAGTCCTTGTACGTAACAACCATCTTTTGTACAATCTTCTTAATATTCTTATTTGCTGCTTCAATAGCTCCATTCATCTTTGGCCTATAAGGCGAAGAGTTGTGATGTTCAATTTTGAAACTTTCACATAGTTCTCTCATCATGCTGTTGTTCAGATTCGAGCCATTATCGGTAATGATCTTGCTCGGTACACCATATCTGCAGATGATGTTGTTCTTGATAAATCTGACCACAACTTGCTTTGTCACATTAGCATATGAAGCAGCTTCTACCCACTTGGTAAAGTAATCGATTGCTACCAGGATGAATCGATGTCCGTTCGAAGCCTTGGGTTCAATCATGCCAATCATATCAATACCCACATAGAGAAAGGCCATGGAGAAGAAATGACATTGAGAAGTGTCGGAGGCACATGAATCTTGTCAGCATACACTTGACATTTGTGACACTTCTTTACAAATTTGTAGCAATCAGATTCCATTGTCAGCCAATAGTAACCTGCTCTAAGCATCTTTTTAGCCATCGAATGTCCATTGGCATGGGTACCAAAAGAACCTTCATGGATTTCATGCATCAACATGTCTGCTTCGTGTCTATCCACGCATCTGAGCAAAACCATGTCATAATTCCTTTTATACAAAACATCAGCATTGATGAAGAAACTGCCAGCCAATCTCCTCAAAGTTTTCTTATCTTTATTTGATGCCCCTGAAGGATAGAAAAACACTTAGAAAGGGGGGGTTTGAATAAGTGTAGCTTTAAAAACTTGACAGATAAAAATAAATTGCACAGTTATTTTTATCCTGGTTCGTTGTTAACTAAACTACTCCAGTCCACCCCCGCAGAGATGATTTACCTCAACTGAGGATTTAATCCACTAATCGCACGGATTACAATGGTTCTCCACTTAGTCAGCAACTAAGTCTTCCAGAGTCTTCTGATCACACACTGATCACTCCAGGAACAACTGCTTAGATACCCTCTAAGACTTTTCTAGAGTATACTGATCCACACGATCACTCTAGTTACAACCTGCTTAGATAACCTCTAAGACTTCCTAGAGTATTCTGATCCACACGATCACTCTGGTTCCTTACAACTTAATGTAATCAATTCTAAGAGTATTACAATTGCTTCTTAAAAGCGATAATCACACACTGTGATATTTCTCTTAACGTTTAAGCTTAATCTCACTAATATATTACAACAGCAATGTAGTGAGCTTTGATGAAGATGAAGATTCTGAGTTTTGAATAGAACAGAGTTTCAGCAAGTTAATATGAGTTGTTTTGGTGCAGAATCGTTAACCTTGCTTCTCATCAGAACTTCATATTTATAGGCGTTGGAGAAGATGACCGTTGAGTGCATTTAATGCTTTGCGTGTTCCGTACAGCATCGCATTTAATGTTATACGCTTTTGTCAACTACCTCGAGCCTTGTTCACGCTGTGTCTACTGACGTAGCCTAGAATAGCTTTTAACGTTCCTTTTGTCAGTCAGCGTAGCTTGCCACTTGTACTTCCTTCTGATCTGATGTTTGTGAATACAACGTTTGAATATCATCAGAGTCAAACAGCTTGGTGCAAAGCATCTTCTGATCTTCTGACCTTGAAGTGCTTCTGAGCGTGATACCATCAGAACTTCAGTGCTTCTGTTCTCTTGTTCTTCTGATGCTTCCATAGACCCATGTTCTGATTCTGCTTCGACCATCTTCTGATGTCTTGCCAGACCATGTTCTGATGTTGCATGCTGAACCCTTGAGACAAAGCTTCTGAGCGCTGAATTATGCATACTCTTTATATATTTCCTGAAAAGGAAATTGCATTGGATTAGAGTACCATATTATCTTAAGCAAAATTCATATTATTGTTATCATCAAAACTAAGATAATTGATCAGAACAAATCTTGTTCTAACAATCTCCCCCTTTTTGATGATGACAAAAACATATATAAATGATATGAATTTGCGATCAGAAAGAACAGACGGCAAAAGACAAATTACACAGCTATAGCATAAGCATATGAATATGTCTCCCCCTAAGATTAACAATCTCCCCCTGAGATAAATAATCTCCCCCTGAAATAAATACTCGAAGAACTTTAATAAAAGACTTCCCTGATTATTTCGGTAGAGACGATCATATAAGCTTCTGTCTTTAGAGAATTCCTAGCTTCTGACTTCTGCTTCCATTGGACAGCTTCAGAACTAGAATTTCCTTAGATCCCTAGAACACTCACAGCTTCTGATTTCTGCTTCCATCTAGGACAGCTTCAGAACTTGAATTTCTTTGATCTTCTGAACATTCACAGCTTCTGATTTCTGCTTCCATTTAGGACAGCTTCAGAACTTGAATTTCTTTGATCTTCTGAACATTCACAGCTTCTGATTTCTGCTTCCCTCGGATAGCTTCAGAACTTTGAATTTCTACCAACATCACTTCATGCTAGATTTGTATCAGAACATTGTTGAATGTACCAGAGCATCATCTGAGCATCTCTACATCCTGAAATGTTACAGAACAAAAACTAAACGACAAAAGTCAGCATGAACGAGTCAGAACATAAAATGTATATTAGAACACATGATATGTATCAGAGCCATATAGGCTAACATAATGTATCAGAGCAAATAGAATTTTGTCAGATCAAATAGACAAATATGGATCAAATTCTATTATCAGTGCTTCTGATTTATTCTTCTTTCTTGCTTCTGATTTCTGAAGCTTGACAGCACTAAGCTTGCTTCAGTTTCCATGAGTTTATTCTTTTTATAGAATAACACTCCTTATGGTTTTGCTTCTTGTGTTTGCTTTGAAGATTCTCTTCACTTCTTTATACCTGCAAAACACTTAAACCATATAGAACTTGCAGTTCTTGTTAGTAAATGTGTGGGAGCTTTACCCAGCAACTGATAGATTAATCAAATCATTTATCATTTATCTTTCTCCCCCTTTTTGTCATAACATCAAAAAGAATATTTCAAAAGATTCAGATGAATAAAACGACAAATAAAATCACTGGAATGTAAAACAAAGAAACTTTTTATTGATAATCAAACAGAAAGATTACAAGAGAGGATGTTTAACAGGCAGATGTAACAAGGAAAGAAAACTACTAAGACCAAAGCCTAAGACCCTAGTTAAGACAGAATCTGTGCCAGTATGCCATGAAGGAGTGAAGCGCATCATTGACTGCTTCTTGGGCTTCCAGGCGAGGGGTCAGGGAGACTTGGTTCTGATGCAGATCTTCCACAATCTTTATCAGAGACAACATTCTCAGCAGGTGAAGAAGAAGATATTTCTTTGGAATGGGTTGAGGGAGAGGAGAGGTTAGATGAGGAGGAAGTTGAGTCTTGAAGGAAACAAGATGAGGAAGAAGATGGAGATGAAGGAGGGCTTTCACCAGGGGGTTGAAACACACGTCTAGAATAGTTTCCAGATAACATTGCTTCGAATGGATTCACCTTGAGAGGGTCATAGGTGATTTTTATCTTTTTGGGTTTGGAAGGAGATGTTTCAACAGCTTTTCTCTTTTTGTTTTGATCATTTCCATGGTTTCCTGGGCTTGATGAAGAGTTCATGATGGATTTGCAGATAATGAACAGCTAGGGTTTGATATGAATGCAAAAGGATAGAGAAGGAAAACAAAGACAGAGGAGAGATAGCAAAAAATATAAGAGGGAAGGAGAAGCGTTTGAAGAATATTTAAAAGAAAATAAAACGAAACAAATGATGGATAGCATTTAATGTTACGTGACATGAGGAGAGATAATAAAGACGAATGAGGTGACTAGCACAGTTACCTATGGTCGGCGTCCCTTCAACTGCACGCGCGCTTATCCATGAACAGTAACGACAGGTTTACCATCCCGAGATAAAACGTTACAGCTGTTTTGCTTTAAAAGAGGTTCTGAATCAACTTAGACAATGAAACGTTAGTAATAACCGAATCATAATTTCTAAAAGATTTCAATCAGAACTTCTTAAAAAAAATCATTTCAGAAGATACTCATACATAAGAACTTCTCATCTTCTCATTCTGGGCATAAATCCATACTGATGTTCTTCAAAATGAACTTAAACCTATCTTCAGCCAGGGGTTTTGTAAAGATATCAGCCCATTGATGGTCTGTATCTACAAAGTTTAAAGATATAACACCCTTCTGAACATAGTCCCTTATGAAATGATGTTTAATCTCAATATGTTTAGCTTTTGAATGAAGAATAGGATTCTTAAATAAACATATAGCAGAAGTATTATCACAGAATATAGGAATGTTACTCTCAAATATCTGATAATCTTCTAGCTGACTCTTCATCCAGAGCATCTGTGTACTGCAACCAGCAGCAGCGACATATTCTGCTTCTGTCGTTGATAGAGCAATAGTTGCTTGCTTCTTGCTATACCAGGAGATCAAATGACTTCCAAGAAATTGGCAACTTCCCGAAGTACTCTTTCTTTCAATTCTGTCTCCAGCATAGTCAGCATCGCAGAATCCTACTAAGTTGTATTCTTTAGATTTTCTGTAAACTAAGCCAACATTAGTAGTACCTTTCAGATACCTTAGAATTCTCTTAACAGCAGTTAAATGAGATTCTCTAGGATCTGATTGGAATCTAGCACACAAACAAACACTGAACAGAATGTCAGGTCTAGAAGCAGTCAGATATAGAAGAGATCCAATCATACCTCTGTATAACTTCTGATCTACCTTCTTACTTACCTCATCCTTACCTAGGATGCATGTTGGATGCATAGGAGTTTTGGCTTCTTTGCAGTCTAGAAGATTAAACTTCTTCAGAAGTTCCTTCACATACTTGGTTTGGTGAACATACGTTCCTTCTGATGTTTGATTTATTTGTATTCCAAGGAAATACTTGAGTTCTCCCATCATGCTCATTTCAAACTCAGCCTGCATAGACTCAGCAAACTCCTTTCCAAGTGTAGCATTAGATGTTCCAAAAATAATATCATCTACATATATTTGACAAATTAAAATATCCCTTTTAAAGGTTTTACAAAAGAGAGTAGTGTCCACTTTTCCTCTAGTGAAACCATTATCCAGAAGGAAAGAACTTAAGCGTTCATACCAAGCTCTGGGAGCTTGTTTCAATCCATATAACGATTTCTTTAATTTAAAAACATGATTAGGAGACATAGAGTCTTCAAAACCAGGAGGTTGATGGACATAAACTTCTTCATCTATATAACCATTTAAGAAGGCACTCTTAACATCCATTTGATAGAGAGTGATGTTATGTTGAGTGGCAAATGAAATTAATAGACGAATAGATTCTAACCTGGCCACTGGTGCAAAGGTTTCTGTATAGTCAATCCCTTCTTGCTGACTATAACCCTGAGCCACCAGTCTGGCTTTGTTCCTTACCACTTCACCTTTCTCACTGAGCTTGTTTCTGAAGACCCATTTTGTACCGATTATATTGAATCCATCTGGTCTAGGAACAAGATCCCAAACATCATTCCTTGTAAACTGATTCAGTTCTTCTTGCATAGCAATTATCCAGTCTGGATCTTCTAGAGCATGATCAACAGAAGTTGGCTCGATCAAAGATACAAGACCTAATTGACAGTCTGCATTGTTCTTAAGGAATGCTCTTGTTCTGATTGGATCATCCTTCTTTCCAAGAATGACATCTTCTGAATGACCAGAGATGAGTCTGGATGATCTTCTGACAGATGGTTCTTCAGATATGCTTAGATTCTCCAGAGAAGCTGATACTTGATCTTCAGATTCTTTGCTTCTGAGAAGCTCTGCTTCTGATGCGTTGCTTCTTGGCTCAACAACTTCTGATATATCAATATCACAATCTGCAAAATTATCAAACTGCTTTGGTTTTTCAGAACCAAGCTTATCATCAAACCTGATATTGATTGATTCTTCTACAATCAATGTTTCAGTATTGTACACTCTGTAGCCTTTTGAGCGTTCAGAATATCCAAGAAGGAAACATTTTTGTGCTTTGGAATCAAACTTACCAAGATGATCTTTAGTGTTCAGAATAAAGCATACACATCCAAAAGGATGGAAATATGAGATGTTGGGCTTTCTATTCTTCCACAATTCATAAGGAGTCTTATTTAGAATAGGTCTGATAGAGATTCTATTCTGAATATAGCATGCAGTGTTTATTGCTTCTGCCCAGAAATGCTTAGCCATATTGGTTTCATTGATCATGGTTCTGGCCATTTCTTGCAGAGTCCTATTCTTTCGTTCTACAACTCCATTTTGCTGTGGAGTTCTAGGACAAGAGAAATCATGGGCAATACCATTTTCTTTGAAGAATTCTTCAAAGGATCTGTTCTCAAATTCACCACCATGATCACTTCTAACCTTTATGATTTTACACTCTTTTTCAGATTGAATCTGAATGCAGAAATCAAAGAACACTGAATGAGACTCATCCTTGTGTTTCAAGAATTTTACCCATGTCCAGCGGCTATAATCATCTACGATGACTAATCCATATTTCTTCCCTCTGACAGATGCTGTTTTGACTGGGCCAAACAGATCAATGTGCAAGAGTTCTAATGGCCTTGAGGTAGAAACAACATTCTTGGACTTGAATGCAGGTTTGGAGAACTTGCCCTTCTGACATGCTTCATAAAGAGCATCTGATTTGAATTTCAGATTAGGGAGTCCTCTGACAAGATTCAGTTTGTTAATCTGAGAAATCTTTCTCAAACTAGCATGACCTAATCTTCTGTGCCAGACCCACTGCTCTTCAGAAACAGACATAAGACAAGTCACCTTCTGACTCATAAGATCTTGCAGATCTGTCTTATAAATGTTGTTCTTCCTTTTGCCTGTAAATAGGATTGAGCCATCCTTCTGATTTACAGCCTTGCAAGACTCTTGATTAAAGATTATATCATAACCATTGTCACTCAATTGACTGATAGATAAGAGGTTATGTGTTAATCCTTCTACAAGAAGTACATTAGAAATGGAAGGAGAGTTACCAGACTTTATAGTTCCAGAGCCAATTATCTTGCCCTTCTGATCTCCTCCAAACTTGACTACTCCTCCAGATTTAAGCACCAGGTCTTGGAACATAGACCTTCTTCCTGTCATGTGTCGTGAGCATCCAGAGTCCAGGTACCATGACATGTTGTGCTTTGTCCTTTTTGCAGTCAAGGATATCTGCAATAGGAATAATCTTATCCTTAGGTACCCACATCTTTTTGGGTCCTTTCTTGTTAGATTTTCTCAAGTTCTGATTGAACTTGGGTTTAACATTGTAAGCAATAGGAGGAACAGCATGATAATTTTTAATGTGAGTTTCATGATATTTCCTAGGTTGTGTCACATGCTTCTTGGTGTGTGTTATGTGAAAACTTTGAGCATGTGAAGTGTGCCTAATATCATGGGAGTGGCCATACTTGAACTGATCATACAATGGCTTGTATGTGAATTTCATTTCATCAACAGGTTCAAGTTTGTATGGGGTTTCACCCTCAAAACCAATGCCGACTCTTTTGTTTCCAGACACAGCATATATCATAGAAGCTAGCTGACTTCTGCCAATACTTCTAGATAAGAACTTCCTGAAACTTAAATCATATTCTTTCAGAATATGGTTTAGACTAGGAGTGGATTTTTCTGAATCAGAAGGAGATCCAACATTATTGGATAATTTTAAAAGTTTTTCTTTTAATTCAGAATTCTCCAACTCAAGCTTCTTTGTTTCAAAATCAAATAGCTTTTTCAGCTTTTTGTATTTGAGACTCATCTGAGACTTGAATTCCAGAAGTTCAGTTAGACCGGAAACTAACTCATCTCTAGTAAGTTCAGAAAATACCTCTTCAGAATCTGATTCTAATGTAGATTCTGATTCGTCATCTTCTGTCGCCATCAGCGCACAGTTAGCCTGCTCATCTTCAGAGTCTGAATCATCTTCTGACTCATCCCAGGTTGCCATAAGACCTTTCTTCTTATGAAACTTCTTCTTGGGATTTTCCTTCTGAAGATTTGGACATTCATTCTTGAAGTGTCCAGGCTCATTGCATTCATAGCACATGACCTTCTTCTTGTCAAATCTTCTGTCATCAGAAGATTCTCCACGTTCAAATTTCTTTGAACTTCTGAAGCCTCTGAACTTCCTTTGCTTGGTCTTCCAGAGTTGATTTAGCCTTCTGGAGATCAAGGACAGTTCATCTTCTTCTTCAGATTCTGATTCTTCAGGATCTTCTTCTCTAGCCTGAAAAGCGTTAGTGCATTTCTTGATATTGGATTTTAATGCAATAGACTTACCTTTCTTTTGAGGCTCATTTGCGTCCAGCTCTATTTCATGACTTCTCAAGGCACTGATAAGCTCTTCCAGAGAAACTTCATTCAGATTCTTTGCAATCTTGAATGCAGTCACCATAGGACCCCATCTTCTGGGTAAGCTTCTGATGATCTTCTTTACATGATCAGCCTTGGTGTATCCCTTGTCAAGAACTCTCAATCCAGCAGTAAGAGTTTGAAATCTTGAAAACATCTTTTCAATGTCTTCATCATCCTCCATCTTGAAGGCTTCATACTTCTGGATTAAAGCTAGAGCTTTAGTCTCCTTGACTTGAGCATTTCCTTCATGAGTCATTTTCAAGGACTCATATATGTCATAGGCCGTTTCCCTGTTAGATATCTTCTCATACTCAGCATGAGAGATAGCATTCAGCAAAACAGTTCTGCATTTATGATGATTCCTGAAAAGCTTCTTCTGATCATCATTCATTTCTTGCCTTGTCAGCTTTACGCCACTGGCATTTACTGGATGTTTGTAACCATCCATCAGAAGATCCCATAGATCACCATCTAGACCAAGAAAGTAACTTTCCAGTTTATCTTTCCAGTATTCAAAGTTTTCACCATCAAATACCGGCGGTCTAGTATAACCATTGTTACCGTTGTATTGCTCAGCAGAGCCAGATGTAGATGCAGGTGTAGATTTTTCAGATTCACCAGCCATCTTTTACTGAAGCGTTTTTCTCTTCCTGAATCTTTTCTAAACACGGTTAAGTGCTTGCACCTTAGAACCGGCGCTCTGATACCAATTGAAGGATAGAAAAACACTTAGAAAGGGGGGGTTTGAATAAGTGTAGCTTTAAAAACTTGACAGATAAAAATAAATTGCACAGTTATTTTTATCCTGGTTCGTTGTTAACTAAACTACTCCAGTCCACCCCCGCAGAGATGATTTACCTCAACTGAGGATTTAATCCACTAATCGCACGGATTACAATGGTTCTCCACTTAGTCAGCAACTAAGTCTTCCAGAGTCTTCTGATCACACACTGATCACTCCAGGAACAACTGCTTAGATACCCTCTAAGACTTTTCTAGAGTATACTGATCCACACGATCACTCTAGTTACAACCTGCTTAGATAACCTCTAAGACTTCCTAGAGTATTCTGATCCACACGATCACTCTGGTTCCTTACAACTTAATGTAATCAATTCTAAGAGTATTACAATTGCTTCTTAAAAGCGATAATCACACACTGTGATATTTCTCTTAACGTTTAAGCTTAATCTCACTAATATATTACAACAGCAATGTAGTGAGCTTTGATGAAGATGAAGATTCTGAGTTTTGAATAGAACAGAGTTTCAGCAAGTTAATATGAGTTGTTTTGGTGCAGAATCGTTAACCTTGCTTCTCATCAGAACTTCATATTTATAGGCGTTGGAGAAGATGACCGTTGAGTGCATTTAATGCTTTGCGTGTTCCGTACAACATCGCATTTAATGTTATACGCTTTTGTCAACTACCTCGAGCCTTGTTCACGCTGTGTCTACTGACGTAGCCTAGAATAGCTTTTAACGTTCCTTTTGTCAGTCAGCGTAGCTTGCCACTTGTACTTCCTTCTGATCTGATGTTTGTGAATACAACGTTTGAATATCATCAGAGTCAAACAGCTTGGTGCAAAGCATCTTCTGATCTTCTGACCTTGAAGTGCTTCTGAGCGTGATACCATCAGAACTTCAGTGCTTCTGTTCTCTTGTTCTTCTGATGCTTCCATAGACCCATGTTCTGATTCTGCTTCGACCATCTTCTGATGTCTTGCCAGACCATGTTCTGATGTTGCATGCTGAACCCTTGAGACAAAGCTTCTGAGCGCTGAATTATGCATACTCTTTATATATTTCCTGAAAAGGAAATTGCATTGGATTAGAGTACCATATTATCTTAAGCAAAATTCATATTATTGTTATCATCAAAACTAAGATAATTGATCAGAACAAATCTTGTTCTAACAGCCCCAAGTGGGTACTCTTGAGTCTGAAGGAAGTGCTTAATATCGAAATACCAAGGCTTTTCATCTGTTGCTTCCTCTACTGCAAATACATGAGCAGGTCTATCAAGACGCCTGATTGTAATTTGAGGTTCCTCATTATGGAAATTCACCTTGTACATGGAAGACAATGTGGCTAATGCATCAGCCATCTGATTCTCATCTCGAGGGATGTGGTGGAATTCAACTTTGTTGAAGAATGTCAATAACCTTCTGGCGTAATCTTTGTAAGGAATTAAACCAGGATGACGAGTTTCCCATTCTCCTTTAATCTGATTAATCACAAGCGCAGAATCTCCATAAACATCAAGAATCTTAATTCTCAGATTAATGGCCTCTTCAAGTCCCATGATGCAAGCTTCATACTCAGCAATATTATTCATACAATCAAAACATATCCTTGCAGTGAAAGGTACATGTGATCCATGCGGAGTGATGATAATGGCGCCAATTCCATGGCCATGAACATTAGAAGCTCCATCAAAAATTAAACCCCACTTGGATTCAGAATCTGGTCCTTCTTCTGGCAATGGTTCATCCCAATCTTGAGATCTCAAATACATTATATCTTCATCTGGGAAGTCCATTCTGATAGATTGACGATCATCAATTGGTTGGTGAGCGAGGTACTCTGCCAACACACTTCCTTTCACAGCTTTCTGAGCTCGGTATTCAATATCATATTCTGATAACAACATTTGCCAGCGAGCAATCCTTCCAGTTAATGCAGGTTTCTCAAATACATACTTGATTGGATCCATTTTGGAAATCAATAGGGTGGTGTGGTTCAACATATACTGTCTCAGTCGGCGAGCAGCCCACACCAAAGCACAGCAAGTTTTCTCAAGCAGCGAGTATCTTGTTTCGCACTCGGTAAACTTTTTGCTAAGGTAGTATATTGCATACTCTTTTCGACCAGACTCGTCATGCTGACCCAACACACATCCCATTGAATTCTCAAGCACTGTGAGGTACATAATCAAAGGCCTTCCCTCAGCTGGAGGAAGCAAAATGGGAGGTTCAAGCAGATATTCTTTGATGTTGTCAAAAGCTTTCTGACAATCTTTATTCCACACACATCCCTGATTTTTCTTTAACAACTTGAAGATTGGCTCACAGGTAGCAGTCATATTGGAAATGAACCTGGAGATATAATTCAGACGTCCGAGGAAACCTCTCACTTGTTTCTCAGTCTTTGGTGCTGGCATTTCCTGAATTGCTTTGACTTTATCAGGATCTACTTCAATTCCTCTCTGACTGACAATGAAACCCAATAATTTTCCAGAACGGACACCAAAAGTGCATTTGTTTGGATTTAAGCGGAGACGATACTTTCTCAAACGCTGAAACAACTTTAAAAGATCTTCCATGTGCCCCTCCTCTGACTGGGACTTGGCAATCATGTCATCCACATAGACCTCAATTTCTTTGTGCATCATATCATGGAAAAGAGTGGTCATGGCCCTCTGATACGTCGCACCAGCATTCTTCAACCCAAAAGGCATCACTTTGTAACAGAATGTCCCCCATGGTGTAATAAAAGTTGTCTTTTCCATGTCTTCAGGTGCCATCTTAATCTGGTTGTATCCTGAAAAACCATCCATGAAGGAGAAGACCTCAAACTTAGCAGTGCTATCTACCAACATATCAATGTGAGGTAGAGGAAAATCATCTTTCGGACTGGCTTTATTTAAATCTCTATAATCAACACACATGCGAACTTTTCCGTCTTTCTTCGGAACGGGCACGATATTGGCAATCCATTGAGGATATACAGAAGTGACAAGGAAACCTGCATCTATCTGTTTCAAGACCTCATTCTTAATCTTTTCTGCCATATCAGGATGACTTCTCCTCAACTTTTGCTTGACAGGAGGACATTCAGGTTTCAACGGCAAACGATGCTCCACAATATCTGTGTCCAACCCAGGCATATCTTGGTAGGACCACGCAAAAATGTCAACATACTCTTTAAGAAGATCTACCATCCTCTTCTTAACATCTTGACCAAGCAGTGCTCCAATCTTGACTTCCTTTTTATCCTCTTCAGAACCCAAGTTGATGACTTCTAATGGCTCTTTATACGGCTGAATGGTGTCTTCCTCGTGCTCAAGCAGTCGGGAAATCTCATCAGGAATACATTCATCACTCTCTTCTTCCGCCTCATACACAGGACACTCGAAGTTGGGAGAGGGCGCAGGGTCATTACTTTCAACGGTTTTATTGATTAATCTGCACAAATGATTATTATTTCAGGAAAAGGAAAGATATATGCAAACATGTAATCGTGCAGATTATGGAGAATGAAAACATTTTTTAAGGTTTTTTTGTGTTACCACTTTCCAGAAAAAGCAAAAAGATAAAAAGCATTTATATGCAGAAACAAAATGACTTTTATTGATGATTTTAATGTTTAAAACAAACAGAAAACAGCCCCAACAACTTCACTTTCATCTTGGGCAGAATGAAAGGATTTTGAAAAACATAAAAGCAAATTACTTTGAGACATGAGTACACTCAGGAATGTCAATGGTGATCCAATTCTTAATCATCTTTCCATGGGTCACAAAGTTTGGCACTTCTGGCTCTGATTCGTCTTCAACAATAGCGTTCACCTCTGGAAGAGTCGGATGTAGAAACCCAGCACTATGAAACATTTCCTGATAAGGACGAAAAGCAGATTCAGGCTTCATCACAGACTTGTCTGAGGCAGAAAATCCCAGACCAGCTCTATTCTTGTTCTCTTGCAGACTCACCACTTGTCCCCAAACTCCTGAATGTCCATTCTGAACTACCAGTTGAGCATCTTTGAAGGAGGCAATGGAAGCTTCATCCTTTTTGAATTCATCATTAACAGACAGGGCTTGGAATGCAGTTCCAATGACTACTTCATCAGCCTCTATGGTACGGAACGAAGAGAGATGACTAATTAGCAAAGCTTGTTCTCCATTCACAACAACCATCTTTCCATCTTTCACAAATTTCAACTTTTGGTGGAGAGTCGAAGTAACTGCCCCAGCTTCGTGGATCCACGGGCATCCCAATAAGCAACTGTACGCAGGGAAAATGTCCATCACTTGAAAAGTAATCTTGAAGACAAATGGTCCAATACCAATAGGCAAATCAACCTCTCCAACCACTGATTTCTTCGATCCATCAAAAGCCTTGACAATCACATTACTGAATCTCATTGGTGTACCACCATAAGACAGCTTGGCGAGAGTGGATTTTGGCATGACATTCAGAGATGATCCACTATCAATCAACACATTAGACATTGAGTCCTCTTTGCAACTGACGGAGATATGCAAAGCCAAATTATGATTTCTTCCTTCCTCAGGCAAATCTTCATCACTGAAGCTCAAATTGTTACATGCAGTGATATTGCTCACAACCCCATTAAACTGATCCAGCGTCACATCATGATCCACAAAGGCTTGATCAAGTATCTTCATTAAATAATCCCTATGAGCAGGAGAACTCGTCAGCAGTTCCATTATAGAGATCTTGTATGGAGTGCGATGCAACTGATCCACAATCTTATAATCACTCATCTTGATAAGCTTCAAAATCTCATCCATCTCCTTTCCTGAAGAGGACTCAGCATTCACTTTTGTCGCATCATTATTGTTCACAGGCACTTGAGTAGGATTCCTCTGGACATCCACAACTGTTTGGGGCTGAGTAAAAACTCGTCCACTTCTAGTCACTCTACTAACATCTGCTATATTCTCAACAGAAGACAGAGGCTTAATCTCAACTTCTTTTCCAGCTTCCAACATGGTGGCATTGTATCTGTAGGGTACAGCTTTATCAGAACTATAAGGTACAGATCCAGGCAAACATATCACAAGAGGTTCCACAGCAGCTTTGCCATAATAACCAATCTCTACACATTCCGGGATTTCAAAGCATGGTTCGATCACATTGACATCATCTTCATCTCTATCCCTCAGAATCTCAATAAGCCTTTGATCTATCATCTCTTGCAAATCTCTTTTCACAATGTAACACCCTCGAGGATTAACTGAACAAATCCTACAAGCAGCATGATTATGCTCATAATGACTGTACTCACACAGAGTGGCATGCATCTCTACCAATGATCCTCTGATGTGTTCCACACGATAAATCTTATACTTACCAGGGCATCCATGCACCATATTCACAGCAGACGCTTCATGAGTTGGCAACGGATTGTTCTTCACATTTGGGCCAATATCACGGAAAGAGAGCATTCCAGAACGGACCAATCTCTGAACTTCATTCTTCAAAGGCCAACAATTCTCGAGGTCATGCCCAGGAGCGTTCTGATGAAAAGCACACGTGGCATCAGCTTTATACCACCAAGGGAGTTTCTCTGGAACAGGAGGTGGTGACCTTGGTTGAACCAACTTCTTATGAATTAGAGCAGGATACAATTCAGTGTACGTCATAGGGATAGGATCAACATTAACCCGAGGATACGGATTCCGCCTTGCTGGTTGTTGATTAACAGGAGCCACAGGCACTGAATTCACAACAGGAGTCACTGACGCCACTTGTTGAGATTGATTTCTGAATCGATTATTCCTCCCATGAGAAACAGCATTAGCATCTGATTCCTTCTTCTTCTGGAGTGAAGAACCATACTTCTTTGCACCACCAGATGAATTGTCATTTCGAACCAGACGACCTTCTCGCACAGCTTCTTCCAATCTAACACCCATTCCCACCATTTTAGTGAAGTCTACAGGAGCACTTGCGATCATCTTCTCATAGTAAAACGGACCAAGAGTCTTCAGAAAAATCTTAGTCATCTCTTTTTCTTCCATCGGAGGAATCACTTGGGCGGCAACCTCACGCCATCTCTGAGCATATTCTTTGAAGGATTCTTTCTCTTTCTGCATCATAGCTCGCAATTGATCTCTATCAGGAGCCATGTCCACATTATACTTGTATTGCTTCACAAACGCCTCAGCTAAGTCATTAAAAGTGCGAATATGGGTGCTATCAAGGCCCATATACCACTTAGAAGCAGCTCCAGTCAAACTATCTTGGAAATAGTGAATCAACAGACGTTGATCATCAGTGTGAGTGGACATCTTTCTCACATACATCACCAAATGTGCCTGAGGGCAGGAATTTCCTTTATACTTCTCAAATTCAGGCAGCTTGAACTTAGCAGGCACTTTCACATTGGGAACAAGGCAAAGATCATGCACATTCTTTCCAAACAGTTCTTTCCCACGCAAGGCTTTCATCTCTTTCTGCAGTTCTTCAAACTGATCTTGGAAACCATCCATTCTGTCATGAATTTCACTTGGAGCAGCATCATAAATGGGCTCTGGGACAAAAGGACCAGTATGAACAATAGGAGATGTGTTGACCATAACAGGAGTCAACGGACGTGTCATCTCAGGAACAGACAAATAACCTTCAGGCATGCCCCAGGGATATCCATTAGGCATTCGTTGCTGAGTAGCACCAACAGGAATAGCAGGAATGGTTGTAGCAGCAATTTCAGAAATCACAGTGGTCTGACCCTGAGCTTGGGCATTGGGAGGAGGAACCTGATTCTGATTCTGAGTCTGATTCTGAGCAGCCATCAACGTCTCAACCAGAGCAGTGAGACGATCCACACCAGATCTCAAAGTAACAACCTCTTCACGCAGCTCACGATTCTCTTGTTCAAGACCTTCCATCTTCTTCTTGCAGTTAGCTCGAGTATTATACCGGTGAGACAGCTTGATTCTGTATGAAGAACACTGAATAAGACCTCGGGAATACTCTCGGAAGCAAGACCAAAAATGCAGAATGATGCATGAAATGCAATGCAAATGTTTTTTATTAGTTTTCAAGGAACTTTTAAGACATTAATTGTAAACATTAGCAAAAACATCATAAAACATAACAATATTCTTTCATTAGTAATGGAAAAGCATACAAAAGGATTCAAAGATCCAAAATTACAAAACAAAGGAAAGGCTAAAAACTAGAAGGGAACACTTCTGATGAAGATCCAACTCCTCTTTGCAGCTTCCTACGGAGCTTCTCCAACTCATCTTCATAAAAGGCCTTCAAATGAGCATTCTCGACCATCAGCTTATCAGCAACTTCTTTCCATGCGACTGAATCTTCTTGTGGTCTCTTTCGCTTTTCACCATGTTGTCGGAGCAACTCTTCTTGATGGCGAATCTGATCCTCCTTTTCCATCAACCAACCATCTTGGATATCAAGCATTTCATCTTTTTATTTCAAGTGTATCTTCAACTCCTTGTTCTCAAACTCCAAAGCATCTCTTTCCGCTCTCAACTTAGCCACGAGCTCTAGATGTTCTTCACTACTTTCAACAGGAGTAGTGAGAGACAATGGTGGAGTAACGAGTAGAGAAGGCTCCTCGAGTAAATAAGGCATCTGAAAAGTATGAGCTCTAGCTTGAACCCAATCAGTGTAGTCTTTGAGAGCAACACATTGTTTCGTTCCCAAATGTCTCTTCCTATCAACATGGTGCCAAGCACGCACAAACCGATTTCTCATATCCGAATTTCCATCTTGATTAAGATAGAAGATTCCTGACACAAGAACACTAGCGGGTCGCTCCTTCATGGGGTAGCAAAATTGACGCCTTGCAAGAATGGGGTTGTATGTAATTCCTCCTTGTATACCAAGAAGAGGTACATTAGGGAATTCTCCACAACGATCAATAATCTCACCAATGTCATAAGCAGGATTGTACCAATGGATATTCCCATTAGTAAGAGGCATGATCTTCTGAGACCACGAGAGACCATCTGGATTGTTCAAAAAACTCTTAGCTTGAGGCAAGTGAGAAATAAACCACTTATAGAGCAAAGGAGTGCAACAATTGATAAGTCCACCTTTCTTATCATTCCTATGGTGAATGGAATGATAAGTATCCCCAAGCAAAGTAGGCACAAGATTCCCAATCATGAAAATCCGAATAGCATTAACATCGACAAAGTTGTCAATGTTGGGAAAGAGTATCAAACCATAGATGAGCAAGGCCAGAAATGTCTCAAAAGCAATCATACTTCCTTTACTAGCCAACATAGAAGCCTTTCCAATCAAGAACTTAGAAGTCAACCCCCAAATTCCTCCTTTTTTGGTCATATTTGCTTTTACATCTGATATCTTCAAATGAAAAAGCTCTGCTATCTCATCAACCTGAGGCTCTTTCTCCAAACCACTAAATGGTATGTCATTCGTAACGGGCAAACCAATCCCATAAGAATACTCCTCCAAAGTGGGCATAAGCTGATAATCAGGAAAGGTGAAACAATGATAAACCGGGTCATAAAACTGCACAAGAGTCTCAAGAATCCCTTTTTCCACTTTAGTCTTCAAGATAGAGATCAATTTCCCATAACGGCTTTTGAAGTTGTCAAGATTAGGAACCAAAGTTGCTAGCTCTTTCAATTCCTTTGCACTTGAATTTCTGAAAGTGTACTTCTTGATGCTTCTCTTTTGATCCATAGTACCTGTGATGTTTACAAAGAAAGTCTCTAAGTTCCTTGAAAACCATTTGTGAATGTCATTTTTATGAATGCATGAATGCATGGTTTATGCACCAATCACAATCAAGAGCACACAAGATCACATCAAATCACACAAAATCACACAGTCCAGGTTCAAAGGTTCGACGTCACGAGCATGGAGCCATGGGTCTACCCATCCCACAAGGTGTGTTCTAAGGAATTTTGTACCTGCCAATCGGGTTCTACAAAGGTTCCCAGAGTTTTCAATCTTCTATCGAATATTACCGGCACACACAATTGCTCATGGGTGCCAATAATATGCCTAAAAAGACCTCGTCTGAGCGTAGTATCGCATGACAACAAGCTCAAATTGGTACTTGATCTTGTTTCTGCACTACATCCTAAAAAGGCTTAGATTGGTTTAAAGGGTTCTAGGCCATTCAGCTTCTACGGACACTCACTATTGAAAGTAATAGCGTTATCACGATGATTCGTAACAACCTCTACTACCTTCCATGAGGCCTCCACTGATTGGGGTTCCACCATATGACGCTCATGGTAAGGATTGCTCCTGACATGCGACTATTGGTCTTACCACCTCCTATCTCAAGTTACTCACCAAAGTTCGGGTTAGAACTTTATCTCATCACAGAGGAACCATCGAGCACCAAAAAGAAAAAAAAAGAAGGTAAACAAACAAAGCACACAACAATATATACAGGTAAAAACACACAGATAAACAAAAATAGGCTTAACACACTTAAAACTGGGTCCCCAGTGAAGTCGCCATTTTTCTGTAGCGGGGAAAATCTGATATCGAAGCCATGGGATTGACTCGAATCAATATTTCGTTTGAAATCGCCACCGCGCTTTATTTTTTCAAAGGAAAAGGGAAAAGAACGAAAAACCCAAAGTTTTGTTTTTAAAAAAACAAGAAAGAGAACTCAGGTTCGGGTGTTGATTATATGAGGGGAAGGTTTAAAGCACCCCTCATATTTGTGGTACTCCACAGGAACCTTTTTGAAAATCTGTGTTGTGTGTGTGCTAAAAAACGGTTTGTTTTATTTTTAAAATAAGCTCGGCAAAGCGTTAAGCTTTGGGCCTACATACCTCCTCGGTGCAATGGAGAAGTCAGAGCTAATGTAGTTCCGCTTTTGGGAAAAACGTTTTTAAAACGAATAAACACTTTGTTGTCGTTAGAGAGAAATACTCAGCCATTGATCTTGAGCATGAGAACAAACAAGTTCTTTGCATCGCAAATGAAAGAAGGGCGCCAACTCGGATAAAATCAACGAGTATGCCACTAGCTCTCTCACGCGGAAAAGATCTCGTTATTATCAATCAATTTCAAAATCGTGGGGTATAACCACTCGTTTCGACAATTAACGGTGTCTAAACTTTTGAAGAAAAGCCACTAAGGGCGAAAGATATTTTAAAAGAAAAGGTTTTGAAAAGATTGCAAACATAAGAATATTTTGGAAAAAGGGAGAAGATTTTGAAAATTTAAGAATGGGAGGAGATGAAGAGGCTATCCTATTGCGTAAAATAAAAGCTAAGGAAAAGAACGGTCTAACCGAAGTAAGAAGCCAACACTTGACATTGTGAGTCAAGGTAGATTTCCCATCCTTTGGAATTATCAATACCAATACATTAACACTTGGGGATCCAGATGAACTTATTGTCTTAGCACCACTTTTTATTAAGCACATTAAGATTCTGACGAAAATCGGGCAGAGTAACGGCTGTTTTCGGGTAAAATCCTTATATCAATGCCTTGGAATTAACCATCAAGGGCTTTCAAGGAAGTACCTGCACACATAAACATACAACAAAACAATGCCAGACAGACAGAACAATCACAGGGTAGTAATAGAATGAGTCCAGAGGTACTAGGTCCATAAGTCCGAATCTCCAAAATGCTAGGGATAGTAACCGATAGTCCAAAGAGAGCCTTATGTATTTTTTAGATTTTCGATTGTTTATTAGTGTTTTAGCCAAAAAAGGTAAAGTATGGTCCAAGTGGACAAAAGAAAAATAACGGAAGCATAAACATATGTCCAAGTGGACAAAGAAAAAACGGCGGAAAGTAAATATGATGAAATGATAAAATAAAGCGATAAAGCTAGAAATATAAAGAGCGGTATAGTAAAGGTGCGGAAATTAAAGTTAGTTGTTAAATGTTAAAGATAACCATCTTGAAACTTGTCAAGTATGTTATCAAAGTTAGTAGGAGATCGATGGTGAGTGAATGATGTACTCGGATTTAAATTCAATGGGGTTTATCAGAAGCTTGATAAAATCATAGCGACTACACGATAAAACCTCCACAAGTCTTAAATCAACCGCATACAATTCTCTTCCATATTTGATATTTTTTATTCGGGACACGAAATATTGCGTTATGTTAAGCAGATCGCCAAGTGATTTATGTAGAAATCACCCTACAACGAGGTCGGTCAAAACTTTATGTGCTAATGCATGCGAGAAGAACGATATGTAGATCGTTTTCCGAAAGCAATACCGCACGAAAAGAAAAAATGGTGAGTGATCTAGTCTTCACCAAGAATCCATAAGAATTCTCAAGGCATTAAGACTCTCATCGACCAAAATAAAAAGAAGTAAAAGATGGAACCACATTAAAAGCTCCTTTCATCCATAATTTCAATCACTTAATATTGCGGATTTGGATTCTCATCCTATCGACGCCCTAAGTCCATTGAAATTAGAGAGAAATTAGGCCTCTAACTTGTGATTCAAAGAAAATATCAAAAGAATGGAGTAGAAGATGAGTTAGAACCAAAAACAAGTCAAAAACCACAAAAATCAGCATTCTGCCCAGTGTAAATCGATTTGCACAGAGTGTAAATCGATTTGCATAACTCTGTTTTCAAAATCTGCGCAGTTTTCAGTTGTGTAAATCGATTTGCACCAGATGTAAATCGATTTGCACAACACAGTTTTCAAAAAAACAGCAAATAAAGAGAAGAAAACTTGTTTAAACATAAAACCAAACACCTTGTGATCTTGGATCAATTTGTGCAAGAAAATGTATCAAGTAAGCAAGCAAATCTCATCAATATAGCACCAAAGGTGCATCAAGCATCAACAAAAAAGGATCACATCTTGGATCATGAAAAGGATCTAGAATTTTACCAAATCTTCACAAACTTTGAGTCTTCTTCAAGAACACACAACCACAAGCCTTGATCTCTCACAATTGATGAAGAAACTAGTGTTTATGTTGAGGTTTAGCTCTAAATTAGTGAGGTTCAAGATGTGACTCACTAATTTGTGTGGAAGAGAAAGAGCTTTGAGTGATGGGTTTGGAAGAGGTGAGGAGAGAATTTGCAATAAGTTTCTTGGCTATCAAAGCTTGAAAAATGAAGAGGGGAGTGCCTCAATTTATAGCACTTAGGCTTGGGAAATTTTGTGGCTTGGAGTTAGGATTGGAAAATAGAATTAGGCTTGGAAAAGTGATTTGGAGCCAAAAATGAAATCCAATGGTCTTGATGCAATCACATGAGGGTACATGATTAGATGATGTAGGAAATCAAATGTAAGAACCAAGTCATGCTTCCCATGCTTGCAAATGATGTCAACACTTCAAAAAGCTGAAATTTGCCTTCATTTTTCCAAATTCGTGCTGGTGCAATCGATTTGCACATTATGCAAATCTATTTACATGGCTGAAAAAGGCAAAATCTGGGGCAAAAACAGTTATGCAAATCGATTGCTGTCTTATGCAAATCGATTTGCACTGATGGCAGAAGCAAATCTGGTGCAGAAACAGTTGTGTAAATCGATTTACACCTTATGCAAATCGATTTGCACAGTGAAAATGTTGAAAAATGCTCCTTTGATGGGTATTTTGACTTGGTACCTACAAAACACAAACATACAAGAGCACAAGGCAATATTTTTGGTATTTTGGTTAGTAAAGCAATATATACAAACTAAAACATGGGTGCTCGATGATTCCTTTGCAGATGAATTGAGCACAGCATTGCAAGTAGAGATCTAGGTTAAAACTTCTTGATTGATGATTGGTATGCAAATGATGCGTGATCTTAGGGTCAAAAATTGGGGTATGACAGGTGCCAAGAGTGCCAAGAACATGCAGGTATCCAACATGCTCCAGCAAACGAATTAAGTACGATAGTAAAACCGTGGCCTTTTAGGGGATGGGCATTAGATTTGATTGGAGAAATTCACCCCAAGTCATCTAAAGGTCAAAGGTACATTTTGGTAGGAATAGACTATTTCACAAAATGGGTCGAAGCAATACCACTGGCAAATGTGGATGAAGAGGCTGTGATTGAGTTTATTCAGAAACATATTATATATAGGTTTGGAATCCCAGAAAGTATAACAACCGATCAGGGATCAGTCTTTACTGGACGAAAAATGCAAGACTTTGCCAGAGAAATAGGTTTCAAGTTATTTACTTCTACACCTTACTACGCTCAAGCAAATGGACAGGTTGAAGCAGCAAACAAAATAATAATTGGCCTTATTAAGAAACATGTGGGAAAGAAACCCAAGAACTGGCATAAGACTTTAGATCAAGCACTCTGGGCTTGTCGAACATCTCCAAAAGAAGCTACAAATACAACTCCTTTCCAGTTGACGTTTGGACATGATGCAGTACTCCCAATTGAGATATATTTGCAATCGGTAAGAATACAAAGACAAGCAGACATTCCTCCCAACGTGTACTGGGAGTTAATGATGAATGAGTTAGTAGATTTGGACGAAGACAGACTTCGAGCACTGGAAATGATAAAAAGGCAAAAGGAAAGAGTGTCCAGAGCATACAACAAAAAGGTAAAAGGTAAAACTTTTGTTAATAATGACTTAGTTTGGAAAGTTATTTTACCTATAGATCGAAAGAATCAGGCACTTGGTAAATGGTCCCCACATTGGGAAGGACCCTTTCGAATCTTAAAAGTATTTTCGAACAATGCTTACGAAATTGAAGAGTTAGCAGAAGACCGTAGGATCTTAAGAGTAAACGGGAAATATTTGAAGAGATATAAACCAAGTACGTACGAAGTAAAGATTGCAAAAACGTAGATACTCAGGGTACTACGAAAGCCAAAATGGTCAGGCATGTGTCAAAACATATATGTCACATTGATCAAAATGGCTTTACAATCAGAATAGATTGTTAAATGGAAGGAAAAGAGTCTAAAGAGACACCAAAATATTTTTCATTCAAAACATAGGAGTACGTGCATTACAAAAGGATCCAAAGAACAGGATCTGCGATTACAAAAGAAAAAGAAAGCATAAAAAACCTAAGGTAAATACTTGCTAGTTAATCCTTTGGTCTAAACCTTCCAAGGACAGCACAGGCGAGGGTTCAGCTTCGAACATATCCATGGCTCCAGAATTGCGCATCCTCTTCACTACACCTTTCCTAAGGAAAATGTAACTGAGGAGTCTCCCGTATGGAAGACAGGTCACACTCCCTTGACGGTTGACACCAATAGAGACAGCCTTAACAAGTCCTTTAAAGATCATCAAAGGAATGTTAATTTTCTTCCCTCGAAGACCACAGAGGATAAACTCCAAGTCTTCAACCATGATGTTGTTTTCATCAATCCTCCGAGGTTGAAAGTTTCCCACGAGCATCTGGTGCCAGATCCTGATAACTTTGGCACTGAAGCGGTCGTTATCCATAAGAGTTCTCAACATGAGATGAGTAGTCATGTTGAAACTGTTGTCAT
Organism: Vicia villosa; assembly: GCF_029867415.1. Classification (NCBI taxonomy): domain Eukaryota; kingdom Viridiplantae; phylum Streptophyta; class Magnoliopsida; order Fabales; family Fabaceae; genus Vicia; species Vicia villosa. The sequence goes on along the minus strand of NC_081182.1, from coordinate 218,337,819 downwards.
CAAAAGTTTCCCCAGAGTTATTGCATCTCATTAGGTTGGCAATAGTGGTGGGAGTGATGCTAAGACGAGCATGTCGAATATCAGAATCAATGGTGGTCCTACCTTCAGGATCTATGCGTAGGGACGCATTCATCCAGAATTCTGCCAACATGTTGGGGTAGATAGCACCCTCCAAGACTTCTTCAAAATAGAAGTCCAGTTCTTGATTGACAAAGAGGGTTTCGATGTTGATGAAGTTACGAACAAGTTCATCCTTAGAAAGTCTGAACTCGTTCTTGATGAGGGCTTTGATGTTATTAAAGGAAAGAGGTTCAGCCATTGCAAGGAAAAGAAAGGTTTTTGAGAAAGAAGTTGTGTGTTTTCTTCTTCTGTGTTTAGTTTGGAGAGAAAGCGCATGAATGAAGAAATGAAGGCAATATTAGACCCTTTATATAGACTGGGGATACTGAAGGGTGGTTTTAAATTGTTAATGATTGATTGGACTGCGTTTGGTTTTCCAAAGAGAGAAGTTATGGCTTCCGCCGTTTCCCGCCCTTGGAAGTTGAGAAGTAATCATGAAACTGATGCACGCACGTCTTAAATTGACGTTTTGAAGAAAGTGACGTCACTGTTCAATAATGATTATGGCTAGAGAAGTGGAAACGTCAAGTCTAGAGGCAAGGATGCTGCGAAGGATGTTCAGGGTCTATACGTTGCATTAAATAAAAGCACTGTAGAAAATCTAAAGATATATTTTGGCAGAAATTGAAAGATTCGCTAAAATAGTGCTGGCGAACATTGTAGATATGAACGAAGAAAATAGAAGTCAAGCATACAAATAGATGTTTCTACAAAAGCTTCGATTACAAAACGAAAATGCAACAAGTTACAGGATTGGAAACAGCTAGTTAAAATCCTCAAGGAGATTGTTTTTGATCTTCAAGTATTGAGTTTCCCACGAAGACATACGAAGCTCAATTAGTGCCCGTTGTTTCTTCAATCTTTCGATCTCTGGCACTAATTTCTGTGCAGTCTCGAAATGTTTAATCCCCGACTGCACCACTTCGAGCAAATCCTGTTGGTTGGATTTTTGTATGGCTGCCTGACAACGTTCAGCTTCCTTTATCTTGTCCTCGAGTACCTTTATCTCTTGTTTCCAGGAGTTGATGTTCTTCTCATAATCATCAAAAGCCTTCTGATTTTCTGAATGCTTAAGCTTGAGGGCCTCGCCTTGTTTCGTTGCATCCACAGCAGAATTCCATGAAGAGTCATGAGAGGCCATTGTCTCAGATAGCTCTTTTTCGACATTTTGCTTTCGAAGAATGTTGGCCTGGAGTTGATCAATTAGAGAACCTAGCAGAACAATTACCTCTGAAACTTCTGTGGAGACTTGAAGCAAATCTACTTTCTTTAAAAGTTGATTTAAGTTGTGACTCTTAATAGGTTCCCGGCTGAGAACATCCACAAGATTGACCCCAAAGAATCTCTCTTTTATTTGTCGAAGGAGGCTAGGAATATCTTCCTTGTCACTAGATTCTACAGTCACAGCTGGAGAGACATCAAGTTCCGAAGGCGAAGAAGTATTCACATTCATAATAGCCTTTAGGAAACTAAGAGGATCAGTTTGCTTAAGTTGTTCCAGCTCCGAAGGAGTAGGCTTCGCAGGGGCAAGCGTCGAAGTTGTCCCAGGAAAGGCTTCTGTATCAAGAGTCGAAGTTCCTTGAGGATCTTGTTTGTCTGGTTTAGAAGTCTCCTCCATAGCATCTTGCTCTGATGCAGTATCTTCGCTGTCATGTGGTCGTAGGTTCACATTGTCGCTGCCTGAGAATGGGTGATCTTCTTCCAAATTTTTGTCTTGGTGAGTAGGTGGGGATTCGTCAGTGGATTGGCTTTCTTCGACTGGTTCATTAGGCAATATGGTGGCGATTGGCCTAGCATCTTCAAAGACTGGCGAGAGAACATGAGTTTTGTTTTGAGAGGTATCTGTATTAAACGGAGCAGAGTTAGTCATAAAGATAAGCCTTTGAGGGGTTTATTGACGAAAGTTAAAGATTGGCGATTACCGTAAAGTTTGTCAACATTAATGGTAAGGCCATGATCCTTAAAACCTGAAGTGGCAGTGCCAGCATCATCCTGCAATAACAAGGTAAAATGTCAGTTCAATCATTTAGTTAAAATTACAAGATAATATGTGGGGTGAAACCCAAATACCTTGGTTGGGATATTATCTGGACTTGAATTATGACTTTCAACAACGAAAGCATTGCTGGCAACTTTCAAAGGAGACTCTTCAGAGGATGCCTTATCGCCAGGAGAAGCAGCTTTAGAGGGACTTATCCCTTTCCCTTTTCTTGAAGGGGTAACAGCTTTTTGTTTCTTCCTGTGTCCTTGTCTAGTACGAGGAGGGGATTTATCTTCGTCATCTGAGGCAGCTGTCGAAGAAACTTTCCGCTTCGAACCTGTTGGGGGTTTCGAGCTCTGGAAAATAGATGATAAGTAAGATGAGTACTACTCACAGATTGTATAAGATTAAGAATATGAGATGGGTATGTACCGTGGGCTTTTTGTCAGTGACGATGGAGTCACTCTCACTTGGTTTGTTGCTTTTAGATGTCCCAGAATCCTTTTGGGCAGGAGATTCCTTAATCTTCCTCCTTCGAGCAACAGCTGTAGTTGAAACTGAAATCAGTATATCAGCAAAGAAAAGAAAAGTCAGTCGAAAAGATTGTCTGAATCCAAACCTTCAGGTATTGGAGTCAAGACCCGAACATGTTCAAGATCTATATGAAGATGTCCTTTGAAAGTATCCAAGGTATGCTTAGTCGGAACCACTCATTCGGCGCGTTTTTTAGTACTGTTTTGAAGGTCTTTTAGAACGTTGCCACACACAAACCAATTTGGAAAAGGAGGGCTCAAAGCCACACCAAAATCCGCACTTGGCAGTGGAGGGAATTTTGGAGGATTAAGTTTGAAAGCCACTTCATAACGTAGTTCTGGTCGAACATACGAGGGCAATTTCAACTTATCCAGTTTGGCGGAAAACTTTTCGCGCAAAATGACTGCAGCCTCACGAACGGTCCGACTAAGATCATCAGGCCTGTAGATAGTTTCAAAGAATTTTTGAAAAGCTTGGATTTCTTTAATATGAGTTGAAGTACCTTTGTGAAAATTCTCCTGCACATCAGCAAAAGCTGCAATTAGTTCTTGAGCAAGACTATCGGCATCAAAGATTTGGGAGCTATAATAATCCGTCCACCATTGGTGAAAATCTGGTGTAGAGTAAAAAGCAGGTTCGAAAGGAACAGGAGAAAAATTGGTGATGCCAACGTATTTGTTGATTTTTGTTTCACATTCTCCTTCAGTCAAGTACAAGGTATGGAAACACATATGGCTCCTTTTCTCATATAAGCACTTGGGTTTTATTTGAACCAACCCAAACTGTCTCGAGACCAAATTTGGTTGATAGCACACGAGAATACATTGACCTTTTGATGGTCGAAGGCGATGAGAAAATAACCTTGGAGTCAGAAAGGCTTCCCAAATTTCCATAGACTCAGTTTGTTGATCCTGAGATGTTGATGGGAATTTTCGATTAAACCATTCGGGACCTATTGTTCTGTGTACAAACGGGGCCATAGAAGGATCGAACTGATTACGCTGGGCAAACATCATTGAATACGCCAGAAAGTGTTCACGAAGCTTCCCAGTTTCTTCTTTTGGAGTTAGGTAAGCTAACCTGGTCCCTTCTATAGTTCGATTCTTGATTTTGCTATCTTCCTCATTGACGTTTCCTCGAAAGGGAAGATGAGTTTCGAATGTAGCGTTAAGCCACAGTTGCAATAGCCAGAAAGGACCAGCATAAAGCAAAGTACCGGATTTGTAATTCTTGGTAAGGTTTGCAGCTTCGCTGAGGTTTTCATAAAGAAACCCTAAAAGCAGTTGGCTGAGGTTGAGCTTTTTTCCAGCATGCAACTGATTAGCCATGCAAAGGTATCTCTTTGCAACTTGTATGGATCTTGAGCAGAAGGCACATCGTGAGAGCCATAGCGCTAAGAAAGCAATATGCTCTTCATCGGATACTGCCGTTTCGGTGGTGATATGGTGCTTCTGGATGAATGCAGTGTAAGTGACTAGCGAGTCATTAAAACCAATAGTATCAGTATCCATCTCATTGGGATCGAAGGTTTCGCCAGTTGGTCGAAGTCCTGTAATCGCAGCCACATCGAAAAGAGTGGGGGTAACCATTCCGCATGGGAGATGGAAAGTGTTGTGAGAAGCATCCCAAAAGTGAACCGCTGCTACTAGCATGGGTTGGTTATATTCTAAGCCTGTTTTTGACAGTTGAATCAAATCGTATATTCCTAACGATTTCCAGAAGGATTCTTTCTGTTTCTCTACTTTTTCTAACCAGGCATAGTACAAATCAGGATCTTTGGCTAAAGGAATTGACCTAAACACTTTTACAAAGTTGGTCATATAGTTTAACCTAATTTTTGTCAAAGCCAAAGGGGTTACAGTTGAAGTTTCTTCAATGTTAGCAGATTCTCCTGAGGGAGAACAGCCATCTTCATCTATCTTAGTTTTGCTAACTAATGGTCTAGTCTTGTAATAAGCAGGGAAGAATCTATTCAGAGATGAAATATTTTCACCTGGTAACGGACCCATAAAAGCAAGAGATTTTCCAGAAAGTTCAAAGGGAATGATTACCTGGGAAGCGTAAATAGCGCGTACTTCTTCGGTGTTAGGGTTTGGAATATGCTCTTGTTCCCCAGACCGTGTTGTTGATTGGAGCTTCAGAACAGGTTGAAGAACATTTGAAGATGAAGCCATAGAGAGATTTTGATTAAGAAAGCAAGATTTTGAAAAGATTGAGGATGTTGGTTTTTCTGTTGAAGAAGATGAAGAAATAGGAATGAAAGGTTGTATAAGAAGTGCAAGACCAAGTATTTAAAGGATTAACGGAAACCCTTTTTAAATATTTTGGGTAAAACCCAAAGAACACGTGGCGGCTGGTGATTTAATCCGACGGCGGTCGAATAAATTAGCTTCACTCCTAGTATGTAGGAGTAATGATCAAGAAGTAAGGTTAAAAACGTGGGAATGTAAGTTATGAGAAGACATCTTTGAAAATGACAAGACGTTTCGGGAACAGGGTCATCAATGATTATGACGTTAGTCAGCAGTCTTGGAACTCTCAAAGATCAATAAGAAACGAAATCTTATGATGACAAGAAACGCCTATTTCTGTTGATTTTCGAAACAGGCATTTATTGGGGGCAATTTGTTAGCTGAAGATTTCGTCTTGTAATATTTGCCCTTCGAAGAAGTGGAAAATCGAAGGAAAGATGGTTACTGATGGCCATCCCTTAAAAATGAAAGAATGGCTACTGATGGCCATGATTCGAGAATAAAGATTTCTAAGTTCGTTATGAAGATAATGAATACTGAAAGCTAGTGAAAGTATGTGTCTTCGGGGACTTAGACAAAATTTATAAAATATATTCAAGTATTACTACTTAGCGTGTTTTCGTAGTGTTTTTAATACACTGCCACGCGTCGAAGACGGACTCAGGCGGGAAGATTTGAAATTCGAAGACGGTTTCGTAACTGTCCAAGTAACAGATGGCGTCGCTGGAAGTTCTTATGAGAGACGTGGCAGCAGATTAGTGTAGGACCGTTAAGGTCGAAACTAGTATAAATAGGAGTCTTAATGTTAGGATTCTGTGTGTTCATTTTGTACAAATCACTCACATATTTACTCAAGTATCAAGCGTTAAGAGAAAGAGTTCGCTGAGAAAATGTACGTATGACACCACCACTTTAATACATGTGTATTATCTTTCGTTTTCAAATATCTTTCAGAATTACTGCATTCCATTTACTTCTTGCCATTTACATTTTTGTATCTTTACTTTAATGTCATTTACTTTCGAATTACTTTCATGTTATTTACTTTCAAAGTCTTTAACGTTTCTGCATTCTAAGATTCTTTACGTTTTAACAGTCCTTTTAGTTTCATATGTTATGTTACTTATCTTTTCATTGAAATCATACTTACATATAACAAAGTGATTATCAAGATTACTTGTTCTTTAATCGAACAACGCTTATTGACGAAGACGAATCATGAATATGGTTCAAATGAGCATTGATAACAATCTTTTTGACTATGTGTCCTAGGATCAATCTAGTTGATCCTGCGAGTAACCAAATCATATTTATTATAGTTTGGAAGACTAGCGGTTGTTTACCGGAAATCACCGTAAACACCTAATCGTTGGTAAATCAACTCTACCTGAAGCAAGCTTTGTATTCATTATAGATGATTGAAGACAAAGTGTTAAATGAGCAGTTGGATATGTTCAATAAGCTGATTCTTGATCTTGAAAATATTAATGTGAAGGTCAATGATGAAGATCAAGCGTTGTTACTATTGTGCGCTTTGCCTCGATCACATGCTCACTTCAAAGAAACTCTCTTGTATGGAAGGGAGTCCCTGGCCTTTGAAGAAGATCAATTTGCCTTGTATTCTAAGGACTTGAATGAACGAAAGGAGCATAAAACTTAGACAGTTGGTGAGGGTTTGGATATTAAAGGAAAATTCTTGCAAAAGGAGGGTAAGTTTGACAAGAAGAAGGGCAAAAGCTAGTCAAAGTCTTACAGTGGCGAAGCATCTGGCATCCGATGCTATTGATAACACGATTTTATATCGTATATTTAACCTAAAAACCATAGATATTTATAGCATTTTCCATTTATTATGTCAATTTATTATGATATTACGCGTGTATTTGCTTTGTTTCAGGTTTTACACTTCAATTCCGACTATTTGCGAAAAGGAAAGAAAATCGAGCTTAAATGACCAATATTTATGCTTAAAAGACGAAAAGGGTGCCGAAACTAAAGAGGGGTGCAATTAGGACCCAAAAGGCCCAAAAGAGACGAACCAGCCCACAAAGGAACAAAATTGCGTGGCCCAAACCTGCCCAGCAAGTGGAGACGCACGTCTCCACATCCTCCATGCCACGTCAGCAAAGGGAGACGCACGTCTCCATGTTCCTACATCTTCTCCACTTGAGACGCACGTCTCAGGTCACGTACCCAGTCTCCCTGAAGAATAGGAGACGCACGTCTCCAAGTCCCGGTCTGCAAAAAGTCCCGTTTTTCACGCAAAGCAAACTACAAGTCCAGCCCACGAAGAAGCCAATTGCGCGTGGCCCAAGTCATTCCAGCACGTGGAGACGCACGTCTCCAACGTCTCTATGCCACCTCACCAAAAGGAGACGCACGTCTCCAGCTGCCTCCTAGATCTTCTCCACTTGAGACGCACGTCTCAAGTCGTTCAAAGGCTCTCCCTAAAAAGTGGAGACGCCCGTCTCCAGTCCACTGCCACGTCCCCAAGCTCCAAGCCCACTAAGAGACGCCCGTCTCCAAAAGCACGTGGACCCCGCCACTTTCTCCATTAATTTCGTGAACAATTCCAAGTCCACTCACCCCATGATTTTCTCAACTTCCCACTATCTCCACTACTTCTCACGTGATAACTTCCACTTCCATTCACTATATAAAGAGGCTGAGCATTCATTTGAAAGCATCCAAGTTTTAGGCGCGGAAGCGCTGTTCATAGTTTTAGGCATAAATTATCACTTTGTAAAAGTGGTAGTTTCTCACATTGAGGAACTACCACACCATTAGTTTTAGGCCTACAATTTATGTACTCTTGGATCACAATCTTGCCGACATTATTTCAAAGCTTCATTCAAGTTTCAAGATTTGTTTTGTTCGCAATTTAATTCAAGTTTATTTCGTCTGCTTTACTTCCAGGTTTATTTATTTGCAATTATTTTAGTTTTATGTTCTTATAATATTGTTTTATCATTATTATTATAATATGGTTAGTAATTATAATTTCATGTTTAATAATTATAACTCCATGTTTAATAATTATAATTTCATGTTTGTTTCTTTAAGTATGTCTAGCTAATTTATTTAGATGTCGGTATGTAAAGTAATTTAACCGTAGGGATCCGAAATAAATTGGTTTAATTATGTTTTATTAATTATCACTTGTTTTTGGTTTGTATGTCTAATTTAATTAGTAAGTCTTAAAACCAATAGAGCGAAAGTTTGAGGGTTTAAGACGGTCAAAGGTTAAAATCAATAGAGCGAAAGTTTGAGATCTTTAACTGGATAGTAGACATAGGACATTAGTTTTAAGGATGGCGAAAGCGTATTAAAACTAATTAGAACTTATTTATTTCCAAAAAGTGTTTTTACACCCGCGCGGGATGGCGAAAGCGTACGTTAGGGATATTAGCATGTTCCGAGTCAACAGAGCGAGAGTTTGAGATTAGGAGATTTAAATAGATAACGACTTCATAAAACAAGCATTTTATTAACTATATTGTTTTCAAAGAGCTTTTCTAAAATCTAATGGGATGGCGAAAGCGTACATTACGAGTTAGGATAGTAGTCTAAATCAACAGAGCGAAAGTTTGAGAGGAGGACTTTTAATCAATAGAATTAATAAAGATCTTTAATTGAATTAACACCATAGCCAATGGACCTTCGTATCACCTAAGTTAGATGAAATACATACTGATATCCGTTTGTTATTATATTTTATCTAGATTTAGGATTTTAGTTTCCCCATTTATAAAAAACCCAAATATCATTAGCCTTAGCTTTACATAGTAACTTTAGATAACGGTAGGTCGATTTATAGTCCCTGTGGATTCGATATCTTTTAAAACTACACGACACGACTGTGCACTTGCAGTTATCCCGACTAATAGACACGCAAAGTCGCGATCAAGTTTTTGGCGCCGTTGCCGGGGACTATTTAAGTCGATATCGTAACTCACTGTTACACCGTAGAGACTAGGAAAATTCTTCCCTTTCTTTTTGAACGATTGTATGCCAAATACTCGTTCACAAGGAGGAGACTTAATACAACGAATTAACGAGATCGAACGTTTCATTAACGTTAAACGTCGAGCTCGCAACCTTCCCGAAGTAGCAGAAATTCCGATTAATCAGGAATTGAATTTTACTGATCAAATCAATCAAATCACCCCGAAGTTAGAGATGGCTGCTATTCGTCCTCTTAGAGACTATGCCGCTCCTTCGCGCGCTGAACCGCATTCAAGTATCGCACCACCTGCGATTGAAGCGAACAATTTCGAGCTGAAACCTTCACTGGTCCAAGCTGTTCAACAGAATCAATTCTCTGGAAGCCCTGTAGACGACCCCAATCTCCATTTATCCGTGTTCGTGCAATACGCCGACACTATCAAAGCCAACAACGTTAGTTCCGAAGCTATTCGATTACGCCTTTTCCCTTTCTCCTTGAGAGATAGAGCGAGAGCGTGGCTTCAATCCCTGCCTTCCAATTCCATAACTACGTGGGACGAATTGAAGAGAGTATTCTTAGCAAGATACTTTCCGCCTAGCAAAACTGCTATGCTTAGAGGTCAAATCAACGGATTTACCCAGAAAGATAACGAATCGCTTTTCGAAGCTTGGGAACGTTACAAGGACATGCTTAGAATATGTCCTCATCATGGACTCGAACCATGGCTGATCATCCATACCTTTTATGGTGGTCTCTTATATAACACTAAAATGACTATAGATGCCGCTGCTGGCGGAGCATTAATGGACAAACCCCATGATGAAGCATACAAACTCATAGAGAACATGGCACAAAACCATTACCAATGGGGGGGAGAACGCGCCGCTCTAGAGAAAGCCCAAACCAAAGGAGGAATGTACGAAATTAGTGGTATAGACCGCGTTAACGCTAAAGTAGACGCTTTAACTCAAAAGATCGAGAATTTGACCATCACTCCTTCAGCCACCGCTGCCGCTGTAGCACCTAACTGCGAGATTTGTGGATTGACTGGGCATGTAGTTGCTGAATGTCAACTCTTGACTGGAGTCCCATCTGATCAAGTAAATTACGCTCAAGGAAACCCTTATTCTAACACGTACAACCCTGGATGGAAAAACCACCCGAATTTTTCTTATAAGAACAACAATGCGTTGTACGCGCCTGGACAAGCACCTGCTGTACCACCTGGCTACCAAAAAGCGCCTGTAGCTGCTCAAAACACCCCTAGGAAGTCAAACCTAGAAATCATGATGGAGAACTTCATAGCTTCCCAACAACAAACCAATAAAGACTTCCTGAATCAAAACATCCACAATAGCGAGCAACTAAAACAACTATCGAACAAAGTAGATGCTTTAGCTACGCATAACAAAATGTTAGAAACTCAAATCTCACAAGTAGCTCAACAACAAGCACCTACTGCTGCCCCTGCTGGCACGTTTCCTGCTCAACCACAACCTAATCCTAAAGGACATGCGAACGCGATAACACTACGAAGTGGAACTAATTACGATGGACCCATAGATCCTAGAACCCAAAACGTACCCATGTCACAACAAGAGCCAAAGGAAACCCAAAAGAAAACAACCGACGAACAAACTGCTAAGACTGATGAGACCAATAACGAAGTGGAACCCGAAAAAGAGAAACCTTATGTTCCACCACCACCTTATAAGCCACCAATTCCTTACCCTCAAAGATTAGCTAAATCAAAAACCGAAGCGCAATTTAAAAGATTTGTAGAACTTCTGAAGCAATTAAACATAACCATACCATTCACAGAAGCCATAACTGAGATGCTTTCGTACGCTAAGTTCTTAAAAGAAATCTTATCAAACAAAAAGAAACTCGAGGATAACGAAACTATAACACTTACCGCTGAATGTAGCGCTATCATCCAAAACAACATGCCTCCAAAACTGAAAGACCCTGGTAGTTTCTCTATACCCTGCGTAATTGGAAAAACCATCATAGAGAAAGCCTTGTGCGATTTAGGAGCTAGTGTTAGTTTGATGCCTCTTTCGACCTGTAAGAAACTCAATCTAGGTGAGCTTAAAGCAACAAGAATGTCTCTTCAACTAGCAGACCGTTCAATTAAATATCCTGTAGGAATGTTAGAGAATATCCCTGTTCGTGTAGGTCAATTCTACATCCCAACTGACTTCATCATTATGGATATCCAAGAAGATTCTAACATCCCGATCATTTTAGGAAGACCATTTTTAGCGACCGCTGGTGCAATTATAGATGTAAAGCGAGGAAAGCTTACTTTCGAAGTAGGAGAAGAGAAAATAGAATTTATCCTTTCCCAATTCCTAAAAGCACCTTCTATAATTGACACATGCTGTTCTGCTGACATAATCGACGAGTGTGTCAAGGAAATAAAATCCGAACCAAATAAGGAAACCGAAACCCTAAGAATTCCTATGCCGCCAATTTTTGAAGATGACAACTGGCGTGAGGAATATCAAGATAACCACCTGAGTGAATGCTTAGCTTTAACCCCTGATCCTATACCCGGACCAAAGAAACCTGCTATAGAGCTGAAGACACTTCCTACCGATCTTAGATACGAATTTCTAGACGAAGAACTAAACCGACCAGTTATAGTGAACGCCAACTTAGGACGAACTGAGACTGAAAAATTACTTAATGTCCTAAGAAAATACCCTACCGCTTTAGGACACAACATATCAGATCTAAAAGGTATAAGCCCTTCTCTGTGTATGCACCGCATTATGCTCGAAGACGATAGTAAAACCTCTAGGGAACATCAAAGGCGAATAAATCCTATTATGAGCGATGTGGTTAAAAAGGAAATCCAAAAACTGCTAGAAGCTGGAATAATATATCCTATATCCGATAGTAAATGGGTTAGCCCCGTTCACGTCGTACCAAAGAAAGGAGGAGTCACTGTAATCACTAACGCAAAAGGAGAATCTGTAGCACAACGTACCCAAACTGGATGGAGGATGTGCATTGACTATAGGAAGCTAAATAAAGCTACCCGAAAAGACCATTTCCCTTTACCTTTCATAGATCAAATGCTCGAACGCCTAGCTAAACACTCACATTTTTGTTATCTGGATGGATACTCCGGATTTTTCCAAATTCCTATCCACCCCGACGACCAAGAGAAGACCACATTCACCTGTCCTTATGGTACATTCGCCTATAGACGAATGCCTTTTGGACTCTGCAATGCACCTGCGACCTTCCAAAGATGCATGATGGCAATATTTGCCGACTTCCTAGATGGGATAATGGAGGTCTTTATGGACGACTTCTCTGTCTGTGGAGGAAGTTTTGAAACATGTTTAGAAAACCTTGAAATGGTGCTTAGACGATGCGTAAGCGTAAACCTAGTCCTTAATTGGGAAAAATGCCATTTCATGGTTCGACAAGGAATTGTACTTGGACACATCGTATCAGATAGAGGAATCGAAGTAGATAAAGCAAAAATCGAAATTATCGAAAACCTTCAACCTCCCAAAACCGTTAGAGAAATAAGAAGTTTTCTGGGACATGCTGGTTTTTACCGACGCTTCATTAAAGATTTCTCTAAAATAACCAAACCCTTAACTGAACTACTCATGAAAGACGCCGAATTTGTTTTCACCGATAAATGCACTGAAGCATTTCAAACGCTTAAACAAGCATTGATCTCTGCGCCAATCATGCAACCTCCCGACTGGAATGAGCCTTTCGAAATAATGTGTGACGCAAGTGATTATGCTGTAGGAGCCGTTCTAGGACAAAGAAAGGATAAGAAACTACATGTCATATATTATGCGAGTAGAACCCTAGACGAAGCTCAGATGAATTATGCCACGACAGAAAAAGAATTATTAGCTGTCGTATTCGCATTAGACAAATTCCGTTCTTACCTGGTAGGAGCCAAAATAATCATATACACTGACCACGCCGCCATTAGGTACCTCCTAACCAAAAAGGACGCTAAACCAAGACTTTTGAGATGGATCTTGTTACTGCAAGAATTCGACCTGGAAATTAAAGATAAGAAAGGCACTGAAAATGTCGTAGCAGACCACCTCTCGCGATTGGAAAATCTGAAACCCGAACAAGTACCAATCGACGATGATTTCCCTTATGAAAGACTCATCGCCCAATTAGAAGCAAATGAATTCGAGCCATACCGTCCAAACTCTGAAACCAACAAATTAGCTGAAATAGCTTTAGCCCGATCTGACACACCTTGGTATGCAGATTTCGTAAATTACCTAGCTGCTGGTGTGCTTCCTCCTGATCTAAGCTACCAACAGAAGAAGAAATTCTTCCATGACCTAAAACATTACTATTGGGACGACCCACTCCTTTTCAAAAGAGGCCCCGATGGAATCTTTAGACGTTGTGTACCCGAGGAAGAGATAAGAAGCATAATAACACACTGTCATTCTGCACCTGTGGGGGACACCATAGCACATCTAGAACCTGCGCCAAAATCCTTCAATCTGGACTTTTCTGGCCCAACCTGTGGAAAGACGTCTATTTTGCTGTACTAAGCTGTGATAGATGCCAACGGACTGGAAACATTTCAAGACGCGATGAAATGCCTCAAAAAGGCATTCTAGAAGTAGAAATATTTGACGTCTGGGGAATAGACTTCATGGGACCGTTTCCGTCATCGTTTGGAAATCAATATATACTCGTAGCCGTCGATTACGTTTCAAAATGGATAGAAGCTATCGCTTCTCCTACAAACGATACACGAGTAGTTATTAAACTTTTCAAAAACGTCATCTTTCCTAGGTTCGGTGTGCCAAGACTGGTAATTAGCGATGGTGGTTCCCATTTCATTTCAAGAATACTTGAGAAACTCCTTCGAAAATATGGAGTAAATCATCGAATAGCCACACCATATCATCCACAAACAAGCGGTCAAGTAGAAGTATCTAACCGCGAAATAAAACAAATATTGGAGAAAACTGTTGCTATATCGAGGAAAGATTGGTCAACCAAGCTAAATGAAGCTTTATGGGCTTATAGAACAGCTTTCAAAACTCCAATAGGAACTACACCATTCAAACTCGTTTATGGAAAATCATGCCACCTACCAGTAGAGTTAGAACATAAAGCCTATTGGGCCATTAAGAACTTAAACCTAAACTACACTGCCGCTGGTGAGAAACGACTTCTAGACATAAACGAATTAGAAGAACTTAGACAAGACGCTTACGAAAACGCCAAAATCTATAAAGAGCGAACGAAAAAATGGCACGACAAGCGTATATCTAGGAAAAATTTTAGCATAGGCGATAAAGTGCTCTTATTTAATTCTAGACTAAAATTATTTCCTGGTAAGTTACGATCTAGATGGTCTGGCCCTTTCGAAATAACTAACATATTTCCGAGTGGAGCGATAGAAATCAAAGGAGAAACCGTCAAACCTTTTGTCGTAAATGGGCAACGGCTTAAGTATTACCATCATCTCGAATACGATGAAAACATCGAAGTTTTTAAACTTGACGAACTGCCCGCTTTTTCGAAAAAATAGTTTTCTATTTTTAAATCGTCGAGCTTACGACATTAAACAAAGCGCTTGGTGGGAGACAACCCACATTTATTTATTCTTCTATTTTATTTTATTAAAACTTTAATTTTTCTATTATTTTTATTTTTATTTTTCATTTTTAAAATTTTATTCTATTTTTAATTTTAATTTTAATCATTTTTTATTTTTCATACATCTTATAATAATTATTATAATTATAACTACTATCTTGATTTGAGAAAATATTTCCGTTATAATTATATCTATTATTATAACGTGTTACCTAAGCTTAATTTTAATTTTTTTATTTTAAATTAACACTAGCCTAATTCTAACTTATCCTAATATTTTCAACTTCTAGGTTTTTCACTTAATTACTAACTACGATGCAAGAAGTTGACAATATGGAAGTTGTGTTCCGTGGTAGAGGACAAGAAGCAAGATTTAACAAGCTGGCTGAAAGACACATGGAATTGACTTGCTATCCTCATCAACCAACTATGGTGAAGCTTGGTATCGAAGAAAGCATCCTACACCTGCTTAACCAAATCGGTTGGACTGGTTCTCACTTGTTCCGCAAGTTTAGCACTTATCGGAAGCTCACTCTGGAATTCTTGAGCTCCCTGACCTATCTTCCAAACTGTGGACAAGGACTGAAAAAAGGAGTTATTCTCTTTAGACTCTTTGGTATGGAGTTTAATTTCTGCATCCGAGATTTTGCTGAAATGTTAGAACTACCTCATGGACCTGATGCATACGCCCAAGTAGCTGAAGAAAATCTTCCATACTGGGAGTTGGAAAAATACTGGGGCAAGATCACTGGAAACGACAACCCTGAAGAGAATGAATTTCAATCTGAGAACATCCACAATCCTGCTTTCCGCTACTTTCACAAGATCCTTGCTCACTATATTTTTGGCAAGCCTGATAATGTCACTGAAGTTACTAGAGAAGAGCTGTTCATCATGTTTTGTACATCTCAGAATCGCCCGGTCAATGCCATCGCATTCATGCTAACAAACTTCGAGCGCATCACGCAAGACGAAGTTTCACCCATTAGGATTGGCGGATTTGTCACTATGATCGCTAATGCCATAGGAATGAGAGTGCCTTTGCTTAGATTGACACCTTTTGGTACCCATACCTCTATGGACATCAATTTCTGCTTTAATCGAGGTATCATCGGTAATCTTGGACCTGATCGTTTTGAATTGCTCATTGATAACAAAGTTTGGTATCAGTTCACCTTACCGAACCCTAGGACAAGTGTGCACAACCCTACCAACTGGCTTTACTATGGTCAGATTCCTGAGAGAGAGCCATCACCTGAGACTCCTCAAGCTTATGAACATTTTGATGAGGAAATGCCCGCATCTGAATCTGAACCTGAAACAAGGGACAGGAGACGCACGTCTCCATCTGTGTGGGACCAGTTGGAACGAAACAAGGGACAGGAGACGCACGTCTCCATGCTCTGCCCCAGCAGACTGGCTGCCTGAGACGCACGTCTCCCAAGGCTAGCTGTCTGCATTTGACCACGCAGACCATTCCTCTCTCCCTCTTAAAATTTTGAATTTGAATTTCAAAATTCATTCTCCTCATTCTTCCCCTATTTATTCCATTTAAACTCCATTAACCTCATTCATCCTCCATCATTCACCTCTTAAACTCCATTCATTTCCCATTTCTCTATTCTATTCAAAAATTCAAACACCACCATTACTCCATATTTAATTCTCCATTTACCACACCATTTTCAAACCTCACTATAAAACCACACCACCACCACTCTTATTCTTCACAACCTTCATACCATTTCTTTTCTACCATTCTAATACCATCTTTATTTTTCATCTTCAAACTCATCATGCCTCCACGTTCAATCATCCGTAGTGTGCGTCCTGAGAGACCACCCCCTAACCTTAACAATATTATATTCCGCGAAGACGACAATGATGCTCAAAGAACCAAATACCTCGCTTTCTACGAACGTTCGGTTGTTCCCACAAAATTTGTGAACACCGAATGTCTAGAAACTCTAGGCCTCATTGATGGTGTTACCCGTTTACTCACTAAATCTAGCCTACACCATCTCTGTACCGAACTCGTACCCACTTATGAGCCGCTCGTCTTAGAATTCTTGAGTTCTTTCAGTTACGACACTCCTTCTGATCAACCACTCTCAACCGGTAGCATCCAATTTAGGATGTTCAACCGTGAATATACACTGGATCAAGAAGTTGTGGCTACGTACTTGAATTTCAATACATCACCGAATGCTCTCCGCACTATCTTTCAAGAACTCAATGGTCGTTCATGGGAACAACATGCCTTCGACCTATGGTTTCACCTCACTGGCGAAGTTCAAACTGGTTGGAGGGCCCTACATGCTTCTCACATTCAAAACCCCGCTATACGTTATTTTCAACGTGTTTTGGGGCATACTATTTTTGCGCGATCCAACAACCACAAGGTAAATCAACATGAACTATTCTTCCTTTACTGTGCGCTAAACAACGTCCGTTTTAATGCCGCACCGTTTATGCTCCAACACATCCAAGGCTGTGTCAACGCCCCCGCTACAAATCCCTTTTTGTTTGGCGGAATTATTACTTCCTTGGCCTGTGCTTTAGGTCTTGGTGACGAGCTCCTTTCACTCTCTCATCTCATGATGCCTGCTCAATCACTTGACCTCACCTATTGCCGTGACTCCCACTTGGTTTCACCACGCCATGATGGCCGATACACCTTGGTCGTCAACAAAGTTCTGATTCCTTATGTCATCCTTCCATGTCCTGAAAGAATCAACATCCGTTATGTTCAGCGTTGGAGGGTTATTGAAGACAATCCTCAAGATAACCAACCTGATCATCCTAATGAACCTATGGATGCAAATGAAGAAGAGCTCAACCAAGGACAAGCTGATGTCAACCAACCTCCTCCAAACAACCCTCCGCCTATCACTCTTGAAGCCATGTATGCTGCTATTCAACGTCAAGATCAACTCGTTCAAGCTATGCAGACAAACCAAACTGAAACAATTAGGCTCATCCGAGAGATGCAACAGGAGCACCGTGACTATGCTATTAGGAACGAAAGTCAATACGCTGAAATTGCCACATATTTGCATGATCTTGACATTCGTGTTAATGACTCTCCTGATAGACGTCGCCGTGTTCGTACAAGAGGCGCGAGCAGTTCTCGAAACCGCAACAATGAGGAGTAGTTCTTATGCACTGAGGACATTGCATCATCTAAGTCTGGGGGAGTCGTATTATTTATATTTCCTTTAGTTTTATTTCCCTTCAGTTTATTTCCCTTCCTTGTAATGTTTTTCTAATTCAATAAAGAATATTTATGGAATTTAAGTCTTATATGTATAATTCCGTAGTTATTTCAATTTCTTCCATTTTCTTGAGCCATAACAAAAATTTTTTGCTCCTAAACGATAAACGCAAACCCCACACGTTCAAGAAATACGAAGCTACTCAATCACTCAACGAACCGAAACTGAATTAATCAATATCCTTATTGTCGCAACACTCTAAAACCCCCGAGTATACATAACCGATTTGAATACCCGTTATACCAAAACCATCGACTTTAAGTTTTGAAATAACCCTTAGTAGTTTATTCTAGCAGTCGGCACCGTCTTAGATACAAACTACGCAGAGAGTCGATGAATATAAGTGTATGATCCTCATAATAATTATGTGTTCAGCTATAAGAAGAAATGTGCCTACTAAGTAAGGTGATCCTCACAAGATCATTTAACCTAACGGTCGCAAATCTCATATACAAAGAATTTAAAAACTCACTGTCGATTGGTTCAGAAGTCATCTGGTAATGAACTTGGTAGGAAGGACTATTGTCCGATTCCCCACAATCTACAAGTGAATGCTAAGGAGTATACCACATATTGTGCCAGAACTCCATGAGAAGGATCATAGTCACTAACCGACTACTCTGCTATGTGCGTGTCAAGATAATGGGCTTAATGTGATTGCGCGCGAATGAAAAGGGTGAAACATGATGACAAGTCAAATAGGTCGAGCTATAATGGCATGATTCGGATTGGTATGCATGCTGGGAGTTGTTTAGTGTTGTTACTATAGGTTTATTGCTAAGATTCGTTACTTCCGAATAAGAACACTATGTAGCTAAGTATGACTGAACGACGTGGTGGAAGTGTGTTTCATTTATCTTTATCTTCTTATTTTGCTTGAGGACAAGCAAAGGTTCAAGTCTGGGGGAATTTGATAACACGATTTTATATCGTATATTTAACCTAAAAACCATAGATATTTATAGCATTTTCCATTTATTATGTCAATTTATTATGATATTACGCGTGTATTTGCTTTGTTTCAGGTTTTACACTTCAATTCCGACTATTTGCGAAAAGGAAAGAAAATCGAGCTTAAATGACCAATATTTATGCTTAAAAGACGAAAAGGGTGCCGAAACTAAAGAGGGGTGCAATTAGGACCCAAAAGGCCCAAAAGAGACGAACCAGCCCACAAAGGAACAAAATTGCGTGGCCCAAACCTGCCCAGCAAGTGGAGACGCACGTCTCCACATCCTCCATGCCACGTCAGCAAAGGGAGACGCACGTCTCCATGTTCCTACATCTTCTCCACTTGAGACGCACGTCTCAGGTCACGTACCCAGTCTCCCTGAAGAATAGGAGACGCACGTCTCCAAGTCCCGGTCTGCAAAAAGTCCCGTTTTTCACGCAAAGCAAACTACAAGTCCAGCCCACGAAGAAGCCAATTGCGCGTGGCCCAAGTCATTCCAGCACGTGGAGACGCACGTCTCCAACGTCTCTATGCCACCTCACCAAAAGGAGACGCACGTCTCCAGCTGCCTCCTAGATCTTCTCCACTTGAGACGCACGTCTCAAGTCGTTCAAAGGCTCTCCCTAAAAAGTGGAGACGCCCGTCTCCAGTCCACTGCCACGTCCCCAAGCTCCAAGCCCACTAAGAGACGCCCGTCTCCAAAAGCACGTGGACCCCGCCACTTTCTCCATTAATTTCGTGAACAATTCCAAGTCCACTCACCCCATGATTTTCTCAACTTCCCACTATCTCCACTACTTCTCACGTGATAACTTCCACTTCCATTCACTATATAAAGAGGCTGAGCATTCATTTGAAAGCATCCAAGTTTTAGGCGCGGAAGCGCTGTTCATAGTTTTAGGCATAAATTATCACTTTGTAAAAGTGGTAGTTTCTCACATTGAGGAACTACCACACCATTAGTTTTAGGCCTACAATTTATGTACTCTTGGATCACAATCTTTCCGACATTATTTCAAAGCTTCATTCAAGTTTCAAGATTTGTTTTGTTCGCAATTTAATTCAAGTTTATTTCGTCTGCTTTACTTCCAGGTTTATTTATTTGCAATTATTTTAGTTTTATGTTCTTATAATATTGTTTTATCATTATTATTATAATATGGTTAGTAATTATAATTTCATGTTTAATAATTATAACTCCATGTTTAATAATTATAATTTCATGTTTGTTTCTTTAAGTATGTCTAGCTAATTTATTTAGATGTCGGTATGTAAAGTAATTTAACCGTAGGGATCCGAAATAAATTGGTTTAATTATGTTTTATTAATTATCACTTGTTTTTGGTTTGTATGTCTAATTTAATTAGTAAGTCTTAAAACCAATAGAGCGAAAGTTTGAGGGTTTAAGACGGTCAAAGGTTAAAATCAATAGAGCGAAAGTTTGAGATCTTTAACTGGATAGTAGACATAGGACATTAGTTTTAAGGATGGCGAAAGCGTATTAAAACTAATTAGAACTTATTTATTTCCAAAAAGTGTTTTTACACCCGCGCGGGATGGCGAAAGCGTACGTTAGGGATATTAGCATGTTCCGAGTCAACAGAGCGAGAGTTTGAGATTAGGAGATTTAAATAGATAACGACTTCATAAAACAAGCATTTTATTAACTATATTGTTTTCAAAGAGCTTTTCTAAAATCTAATGGGATGGCGAAAGCGTACATTACGAGTTAGGATAGTAGTCTAAATCAACAGAGCGAAAGTTTGAGAGGAGGACTTTTAATCAATAGAATTAATAAAGATCTTTAATTGAATTAACACCATAGCCAATGGACCTTCGTATCACCTAAGTTAGATGAAATACATACTGATATCCGTTTGTTATTATATTTTATCTAGATTTAGGATTTTAGTTTCCCCATTTATAAAAAACCCAAATATCATTAGCCTTAGCTTTACATAGTAACTTTAGATAACGGTAGGTCGATTTATAGTCCCTGTGGATTCGATATCTTTTAAAACTACACGACACGACTGTGCACTTGCAGTTATCCCGACTAATAGACACGCAAAGTCGCGATCAGCTATCATTGTAAGAAGGAGGGTCACACAAGAAAGGTGTGCCTTGAATGCCTGAAAGATCATGGAGGTAAAGATAATGGCAATGCAACCATTGCTCAAGATGATTTCGAATCATCAGATGTCCTTGTGGTTTCGAGTAGTGACTCTAGGAATGAGTGGATTACGGATTCAGGTTGCACTTGGCACATGACTCCAAACAAAGACTTGTTCAAAGAATTGTGTGATCAAGATGGTGTATCAGTACTGCTAAGAAACAACAAAGCTTGCATGATTGCAGGTGTTAGATCTGTGAGATTCAAGCTCCATGATGAGTCAATAAGGTTGTTGTCTGAAGTTAGGTATGTTCCTGATTTGAAGAGAAATTTTCTTTCTCTTGGTGAATTCGACAAGAAAGGATATGTTTTCTAAGGAGAGAAAAGTATCCTAAGAGTCATGAAGGGGTCGAAGGAAGTCTTGAGAGGCGTGAAGAAACAAGGCTTGTATACCCTTGAGGCTGAAGTTGTAAGTGGTTCGACAAATGTTGCATCCACAAAACCTTTGCCGAAGACATAAATCTGGCACATGAGATTGGGTTATGTCAATGAAAGGGGCCTGGTTGAATTAGGGAAACAAAATCTCCTTAGTGGAGACAAAGTCGAAAAGCTGAAGTTTTGTGAATCCTGTGTACTTGGAAAATCTTGCAGAGTGAATTTCAACAAAGGCAAAAACACATGGATCCATTGATTATATCCATGCTGATCTTTGGGGGCCTGCAAGGTGTCCATCATATTTAGGAGCAAGGTATTTTCTATCCATAGTTGATGATGATTCCAAGAAGTTATGAGTATTCATCCAGAAGACTAAGGATGAAAAATTTGAGAATTTCAAAAGTTGGAAGTCTCTGGTCGAAAATCAGACTAACATGAAGGTCAAGAGGTTGAGAACCAATAATGGCCTTGAATTTTGCAATGAGGCGTTGGATAGTTTTTATGCTGCCTCTAGTATTGCAAGGCATAAAACTACTGCACGTACTCCACAACAAAATAGTTTGGATGAAAGGTTTAATCGAACTATTTTGGAGAGAGTCAGATGCATGTTGACTAGTGCTGGATTAGAGAAGGTGTTTTTGGGTTGAGGCCGTTCCGACAGTAACATATATGATAAACAGATGTCCTTCGACAACGTTAGATATGAAGAAACTTAAAGAAGTTTGGCCGGGACATCCAACTGATCCCGACAACTGAGAGTATTTGGCTGTGTAGCCTATGCTCACATTATGCAAGACAAGGTCAAACCTAGAGCTCTTAAATGCATGTTCATGGGATACCCTGAAGGAGTCAAAGCTTATAGGCTATGGTGGCTAGAGCCAGGTCACAGGAGGTGTATCATCATTCGAGATGTAGTTTTCAATGAAGCTGAGATGGCTTTCAAGAAAACTGATGATGATGGTCGAAGTGCAGAAGAGCTAGAACTGGAAGAGATTCTTGTTGAGGTGGAGCATGTTGATGCTGAATTGCATATCCCTGATGAAGTCGAAGAAGAAGCAGAAGATGCTGAGGAAGTTGAGGAAACTGTCGAGACTACCTATTGTCGAGAGATAGGTCGAGGAGAGTCATTAAGCCACCTCAAAGACTTGGGTATGCAGATCTTATAGCTTATGAATTCATCTATGCCAGTGAGGTTCTTGATGATGAACCTAGAGATTATAAAGAAGTTACGAGGAGTCAAAATAAGACTGAATGGATGAAGGCCGTAAATGATGAGATGAAATCTCTTCATGATAATCACACTTGGGAACTGATCAAGAAACCTGCTGGGGCAAGGTTAGTCAGCTATAAATGGATTTTTAAAGTTAAGGAAGGAATTAAAGGAGTGACGTCGAAAAGATACAAGGCCAGGTTGGTCACAAGGGGTTTCAATCAGAAAGAAAGTGTCGACTTTAATGATATGTTTTCTCCTGTTGTGAAGCATAGGTCCATTCGGATATTGCTTTCCATGGTGGCATAGTTTGACCTTGAACTAGAACATATGGATGTGAAGAGTGCGTTCTTGTATGGTGATCTAGATGAAACGATTCTGATGAGGCAACCTGAAAGGTATGTCGAAAAGGGGAAGGCAGATTATGTGTGCAAGCTAACGAGATCTTTATATGGGCTGAAAAAATCTCCTCGACAACGGAATAGGAGATTCGACAAGTTCATGGCACGCATAAGTTTCGTTAGAAGTCAGTTCGACCACTGTGTTTATTTCAGATTTCGACATGGGAATTCATTTGTTATTTTGTTGCTT
The DNA here is from genome assembly GCF_029867415.1 of Vicia villosa. Lineage (NCBI taxonomy): Eukaryota > Viridiplantae > Streptophyta > Magnoliopsida > Fabales > Fabaceae > Vicia > Vicia villosa. Next base: position 218,314,788 of record NC_081182.1, on the reverse strand, counting down.
TATATGGATGATATTCTCATAGCAAGCAACAATGTCGAAGATGTTATGAGGGTGAAGGCTGAACTCAATAAGGAGTTCGATATGAAGGATCTGGGAGCTGCTTCCAGGATTCTTGGAATTGACATTCGAAGAGATAGAAAGAAGTCGAAGTTATGCTTAATTCAAGAGGCATATCTACGAAAGATTCTAGAAAAGTTTGGTATGTCGAATTCGAAGCCATTTGTGACTCCGACAAACCCTCAATTCAAGCTGAGTATAGATCAGTGTCCCAATATTGATGTCGAAAGAGCCTATATGAATAGCATCTCATATGCTAATATATTTGGTTCTTTGATGTATGTTATGGTCTGTACTAGACCCGACATAGCATATGCAGTAAGTCTTGTAAGCAGGTACATGGATAATCTTGGAAAGGCTCACTGGCAAGCATTGAAGTGGATTTTAAGGTACATAAATGGGTCTCTAAACAAGGTCCTAATTTATGGTGGTGCCTTGGGTGAAGATAGTAAAGCAGTAATCAAAGGATATGTCGACTCTGATTATGCAGGTTGTATGGATTCTAGAAAATCTATTTCTGGATATGTTTTCACTATGTTTGGGACTGCAATTAGTTGGAAAGCAACACTTCAGAAGGTTGTTGCTTTATCAACCACTGAAGCGGAGTATATTGCCCTAACTGAAGCTGTGAAAGAAGCATTATGGCTTGAAGGTTTTGCGAAGGAGCTGAAACTTCAAGGTCGAGGTATCACTGTTAAATGTGATAGTCAAAGTGCAATACACCTGTCGAAGAACTCAGTATATCATGAGCGAACTAAGCACATTGGTGTGAGGCTGCATTTCGTCAGAGAAGTCATCGAGTGTGGAGTGTAACACCCTGGATTTCCGCTTACCCCGCAGGGCTTCCGTCCTACCAAGCATGTCACCAGCTTAATCAATACTCCCCCTAGGTTCGCTTACCGGCTGCCCATGAAATATTGTTTTTGCCTCCCGCAGGAATCGAACCACGTACCTAGGGGTTATGTAAGTATTCATAGCAATTCCTGCTACCAATTGAGCTAGTAGCAGGAAGAAGGCTAGGGCTCTGAAGGGGAAAACTGTAGAAGGCTAGGGCTCTGGAAGGATTGCTGCAGAATTCAAGGGAAGAGAATTCAAATTCCAATCGTAAGGTAAGGGGTGACTATTCTTTATTAAATAGTATTATAGTTTTGATGATGGTAGAATAGATTAAGAGTTGAGCCTTTATTTATGATGTTAGGATTTATGAGATTCTGACACTAACATGCCCAATTTGATGAATATGATGCAATTGGTTTGTTATAATTGATGGATGATAGTTATATTGCATTATTGTTGTGTTAGAATCATGAAAACTGATGAAAATTGGTCACTATAATGTGTGGGTTCGTATTTGGTGTTGATAGTGAAAGTAGGAATAACAAAAGTCATAAAATTGGAGTTTTTCCTGCTACAACAGCGTCAGGAACCGGTTCCCAGGTGGGAGGAACCGGGTTCCCATAGTAAAAACTCAAAACGAGGTGATTTTGTTCAGCACGAATCGGTTCCCACACGGGGAGGAACTGGGTTCCACATATTTTTCTTAAATTTTACTTAACTTTAAAAACTTCTAATTTTCAAACCGTAAGTCCGTTTTAAACGCCGTTTTGGACGTTGTTTCTTAAATTAAATAATCTACCATATAAAATAAAGAAAACAACAATAACTTGATTTTATTTGAAAAGTATCGATTTCTCCAAATGTGGTCTATTCTTGTTTTGCATAATTGATGATGGGCAATGGTTTGTTGTTTGTATAATTGAATATATGCAATAGTATGTTGTTATAATGTGATTGCTTCTGCTTGTTATGCAAACAGATGTTATTCATGGTAAATGTTGTTATCATGTGTTTTGATGAATGATGTTGCATGCTTGGTGGTTTGCATGCATATGCATCTTGGAGACACTGGTTCCTATTATGTGGAATTGGGTGTGTATTATTTTGATGAATGATGTTGCATGCTTGGTGGTTTGCATGCATATGCATCTTGGTGACACTGGTTCCCATTGTGTGGAATCGGGTGTGTATTGTCAATAGCCAAGCCCGAGATATGGGAGGTGAGACTGGATTTTGTTCTGGTGACGCAGACGAATCGATGAGACTGTATCCAATTGAGGGATCAATGTTGGTGATATGGTTCACTTGTCGTTGGTACCACATGCATAAGAGTCTGCATAGTCTTTGTATAAATTCGGTGTTATGATTGTGTTGTGTTATTGGTGCACACTCTTGACTTGTGCTTGTGATTGGTATGAATTGATAAATCTGAATATGCTAAGTATGGTGGATAATTGCTTATGAATTCTATATCTGACGATTTAAAATGCTATTTAATTTATGATGTAGTCTCACCCTTACTCTTATTTTTTAGATCGAAGCTAAGTGGCTTAGATGTTTGGTGAGGATGACTTTTGGGGAGTTATCACTTTTAGTCTAATAATTAGGTGTTGGTGTCATGCTCTGAATACTTGTAACACTGGGAACGCGTGTTTTTAGAGTTATCATACTATTTTGTTTCTTTATTATTTGGTTTGGATAATTCTCTTTTGTTGGAATAAAAGGCTTAGATCCTTATGAATGATGTTTCATGGAGTATCCAAATATTATTGATTTTTCCGCTGTGATAAAACATGGGTTTGACTTAATTATATGTTGTTTTCTCAGTAGAGCATGATTACACATGGAATGTATAATTGTTTTAAATTGTGACGCCCTTGAATTCATGTTTAACTTTGATTATGCACTATGTTTTTCGGGGTATTTAGAAGGGTGTTACATGGAGAAGTCCAAGTGCTGAAGGTTTCGACTGAGGAAAATGTTGCTGATATGATCACCAAGACATTACCAAGTTGCAAGTTTTTCCACTGTATGCAGTTGATAAAGCTGCATGAAGAAAGCTAATTTGTTCCTTGATATTGTAGAGTTAGGTCTAAGGTGGAGATTTGTGAGATATTGGATCGAACTCTAGTATGGTCGAAGGGTAGCTTCTTGGTTTGACATTTCGACAGGGTTAAGCATGAAGTCGAAGGTTGTTCACATGTTGTTGTCGAAATGTGCATGTTGTAGTCGAAGATGGATCTAGCATGCAGGTGTCGAAGATGCTAGGGTTGTTAGCATGTTAAATTAAGTTTTAGTGTTTAAATCCTAATTTGTTAAGTTAGCTTGTTTATTAAGTTAGCTTGTGTAATGGGCCTTGTGGAAAAAGCCCATTAGTTAGTATGTTAGGTTTTATTATAAATAGCATACTAGTCTCTCATCATTGCATACTGCAAATCTTAATTTAGGGTGAGTGAGGTTATTTGTTATTCTTGTAAACTTGCAATCTTGTATTCTAAGAGAAAGTAAAAGAATAGCAGTTATAACCAATTCTTGTGTTCTTCTTCTTCCTTGTTCTTTATTTATCCCTTGTATACTTTGTTCTTGTCATTGAATTCACAACATCATCTAAACAAAATAGATATCACATATTTACCCAAAATTTAAGGTGATAGGCATATGAGTTCTCTCACTTATAAAATGCTCAACCTCCACTTTTTTAAACAATGTGAGAATTACAATTCACACTTATTTCTCAACACAACTTATATTTGTTTCTCAACCAATATGGTTATTAATTTCTCTCCAGAAGACATGTTTTCGTTTACAGATGTCAACAACATCTTGTCCAGCTCCGAGATCTCATTCATCTCCTGGAGTTTAGACTCCAAGTCCTCTATTTTTCATCTACAAAATGAAACTCCTTGAACACGGCCCCATATAAGAGCACTTCAAAGCATGTAGGTTCCATTCACGTGGAACAACTATTTTAGACCTAGTTAGCTCGCTCTTAGAATCAGATGACCTTTCGAAGTGATCGTAGGTGAAACCAATGTTTTCAAACTTCTTATCCCATGATTAAGGATCCCATTGGCCTTTAGAAGATGTCATGAAAAGGGTCCACTAGGAGGAACATGCAACACCCTCACCTACAGGGATGCCCTTCCATAGGTTCTCCTTATGATATTTGGAAATAGAGGCCTTTTCTTCACTATAAGAATATGCATTCATCATGGTAATAGGCCCAACACCATCCACAAAAGGCCCTACCATAACTTTGTCTATACTTCCCGTATAAGATATTGTCAAATCATCCCAAAATTCACTTCTCATTGCCTCATTAGTGATTAAAGAGTTGACATTCACTACTTCATCGCAAAAGCGATCCAAGTTTGCTTCCATGGATTCCATCTGGGGTCTTGCTAAACTTCCCGCCGGTCTTAGGAAAGAAGAGACCAAAATAACATCACTTTCGTTAGACACACCATTATTTGAACTACTACTATAACTATTATCATCACTTCCAAATATTCCTCTCTAGACTATTTTTCAATTGATTTTTAAATTGATTAAAGAGTTGACATTCACTACTTCATCGCAAAAGCGATCCAAGCTTGCTTCCATGGATTCCATCTGGGGTCTTGCTAAACTTCCCGCCGGTCTTAGGAAAGAAGAGACCAAAATAACATCACTTTAGTTAGACACACCATTATTTGAACTACTACTATAACTATTATCATCACTTCCAAATATTCCTCTCTAGACTATTTTTCAATTGATTTTTCCAATCACTTGCCTCGAATTTTCAATACAATAGTGTCAAACTCATATCTCTTCTCATGACTCACAAGCTCAACCACATTACTACAAATCTCACAATCCATAAGTAACACAATCCTCTAAAGACAAAAGGAAGAAAAGTATAAAAAAGAGAAGGAAATACCTGCTAAAAGGCATTGTAAGGTGCTAGGAGAATTGGGTTTGTAGGAACAAATGTGATTGTAGAAGAAACACTCATGGTTGGAGCAAGTGCAAACATAATGCGATAGATATAAGCTGAATTTTTCCTAGAATTTATAGGAACCAAGAATCCCTCGAGCCAAGTATTCATGATTATCATGTTAGGACATCAAAGGCCGTGCTTCCAAGTATGTAGTTAAATGGAGGCCCCTGATTAAATGATATTTCCCAAAACATGTAATCATTACCACTTTAATAAGAAACTCAGGTTTTGCAAAACCTCTTGCTCAACAAACCCAACCATCTCCACCAATTGAATGATCATGGTTAACTCAACCTTAATCACGCAAAACCTCACCGTCATTAAACACTTTGCCATATAGGCCTCGTGCTTGGGGGAAATGGGTGTTATATTTCCTTAAACACTACGCCTCTACATGCCTCGTGCTTGGTAGGTGTGGATTGTTATGAAATATTGGAACTCAAGCCTACATAGCGTGTGAACAACCTCAACTCACTCGCCTTCGACCATCTCAGATGAATAGAAATGACATAAATGAGGTTAGACGAGGTAAGACACGTGTAAAGTGTTAAGTCGAACTCATCACGTCCTGCTAGGTTTGGTGATAAGTCATCCGCCATGATACCTAGTAGAGGGGTGTCGCGTGACTCATAATCGAGATTATAGCCTCAAGAATTATCACGTTTCATTGATCACATCTTGTTATATCTTCAGTGACGAATTATCCAACATGTTCTCTAATGGGATAGGGTTGTGTGAGTAATGCCCAAGATTGTAACCCCAAGATTCTACACATTTAGCTAGGTAAAAAAAACTATAAATAGCTATATCGTAGAGTAAGTCAAATAATCACTTTTTATATATCACAATCTTAAAGATCTCTTATTTATCGTATTGCGAAAAGAATTCTTCAACTTTGTATCAATGTTGTTAGTAACTTTCCCAGCACAATATACTCATCGCAAGTAGAAGTTGGAATGAAAAAAGCTAAACCAATTGCCTATAACATCATCATCGCATGCCCATTAGTCATGAGAGCATTGAAACATGGGTTTTCTTAAATTTTGATGTAGGTTAGACTTTCTCTTATACTACTACTCTCTTTAATCCATTCTTTCTTCCAAAATAAATGATGTTCAGATTCCATTTGAGATATTTATTATGAAATTGGTTTTTTGAAAAGATTCGTTTTGGAAATGAAGTTGGCTCCTTTCTTTTTTTAAAATCTTAAAGCTAGATAAATTTCCATCTCTTAAGATTCTATTAATTAACTAACCATTATTTACTTATTTTGTTTTTTAATTTGTTATCCCATCACCAATAATATGCTTTCATCATATCACTATGAATGTGATTGCTAAACCCATGAAAGAGAGGTTAGAATTTTAAAAAATAAAAACAAACACACGCTTCAATAGAATATAAATTTAAAAGTTAGTAAAAATTATATTTAATTCAATATTAATTATAGCACTTATGATAATTTTTTTATCGAATATATGTAAATATAAATTATATCGTATTATTCTTTACCGTATATCTGTATTATATAAATTATATTATATTATTTTTTACCGTATATATCTATTATATAAATTATATGGTATTATAATTGATAATTTTTAATACAACAATGTATTTAATAATATATACTAATTTTTATTTATTTATAAATTTTCATAGATAAGTTTGACAAATAATTCCATATTGTATAAATAATAATCCTCTCCCCATTATATAACTTAGGAAGAAAATACACAAATCTTCCTCAAGAGTTCCTACCCTTATAAATCTAAAGCCTAGCTATCCTCATTATTGTCTCCAAATCCTAAAATGGGGACTGAAAAGCTTAGATCTTATGCAAACTTTCTTGAGAACTCTATGCCATATTTTGCCATGATCCTTTTGCAGTTTGGCTATGCAGGCATGAACATTATAACCAAGCTTTCTCTCAATGGTGGCATGAGTCACTATGTTCTTGTTGTTTATCGCCACGCTTTCGCTACCATCGCTATAGCTCCATTCGCCATTATCTTCGAAAGGTTTGAATATAAAAAAAAAAAAAATTCTAAACATACTCGGTCAAGGAAATTTTTGTTTAATTTCTTATTTCAAATTTTTTGATGCTTACATGAATATTTTGAGTTTTTAAATTGTTTTACAAATAAGTAATAACATATTATTTAATTTTTCAGGAAGGCTCAACCAAAGATTACATTTTCAGTTTTCATGCAAATTTTCCTCCTAGCATTACTTGGGTTAGTTTCTAATTTTAATGCATTAATACAATATTTTTTCCATAATTTTTTTTTGTATATATATATTTTCTATAATATCACATTTTCTTATATTAATTTTAATATTTTCTAAACAGGCCAGTGATAGATCAAAACTTATACTATGCTGGATTGAAATTAACATCTCCAACTTTCTCATGTGCAATGAGCAATATGCTTCCTGCCATGACTTTCGCAATCGCGGTTTTATGCCGGTAAATAATTATTTAAATTCAATCTATTTAATTTTCTTAAATTTTGATTTTGATTTATTTATTTTATTAATAAATGGATTGATTATGAAAAAGGATGGAAATTATAAACATGAAGAAGTTGAGATGCCAAGCAAAGGTGGTTGGAACTTTATTAACTGTGGCTGGAGCAATGTTGATGACATTATACAAAGGTCCTATCTTGGATTTGCTATGGACTAAAGAAACACCTCATAGTAATCAAATTTCAACAAACATCACAAGATCCTCAAACAAAAATAATTGGCTCATTGGTTCCATTTTACTCATTATTGCTACACTTGCATGGTCCTCCCTCTTTGTGTTACAAGTAAGCCCTAATTTTTTCGGATCTCGATTCTATTTGAAAATAAACTGTTATACTTTTTTATCTAACGATTTAATATCGGCATTTCATCCTAAAAATGAATAAATAAGATATAACATTTTTAAATTCAGATCTTATAATCCGATGTCACCGTATAACTATAAGATATAAGATAGAAATTCGCATTTCAATTTTAGTAAAATATAAACGTAAAATTGTAATGTGAATTGTATGATGTTAAAGGAATAGTCGATTATATGTTGTTTAATTAATTTTATTATTTGTTGAAGTTATATAATTAATTACTTTTGTTTTTTTTTTGGGCAGGCTAGGGCTATAGAAACATACAAGAATCATCAGCTAACACTTACATCACTTATATGTTTCTTTGGGACACTTCTAGCTTTTGTTGCCACTTTGGTTATGGAACATAAAGTTTCTGTTTGGACAATTGGTTGGGATATGAATCTATTAGCTTCTGCATATGCTGTAAGAACATAGATTAATTCTTCATTTAGAAAAAAAATATTTTTTTATCATTTAAATGGTTTTCAAATTTTAAATATAAAATATCTCAACTCTTGAATATTAGAATATTCTCTAGGGGCACATTATGAATTATTTTTTTGGTACAAACATTATTATAGATGGCTGCTAGTTGATATTTTTTAATACATATATATTTTTGTTACAACACCTTTTTAGCTTAATAAAATGTTTATATTTTAATAAAATGCTTGTAGTATGGTTATTTAATTTTTTTGAAAATATTTTTTTAAAAATAAATTATAAAATTATAAATATCAATAACTCATTTGTCCTAATATAATAATTGTTGCTTCTAAAGATTAAACTCTAGATTATCTGATTACATTTAATTAACTTTTTTTTATATATCTTATTTTGATAAAGAAAAATAATATTTTTTTGGTATCAGGGGATAGTTGCATCAAGTATATCATACTATGTACAAGGATTGGTAATAAAAAAGAAAGGGCCTGTTTTTGCAACTTCATTTAGTCCTTTGATGATGATCATTGTAGCAATCATGGGTTCATTTTTCCTTGCAGAGCAGATTTTTCTTGGAAGGTATAATTTCTAGGTCAATGCCTCTCTAACCCTACATAAAGACGTACTTAAATATTTTAATTTTAAGGAATAATATAGCTCATTTTATTTAATAATAATGGTTAGTCTAAAGGCATACACAAGTTTTTAAAAAACTTATAATTATATAAGAAAAATGCTACTTGTATTATATTACTAATTAATTAGTTAATTAATTAATTTATACGGCTTAATAATGACTAATAGGAGAAAGATTAAGAAAAAACAGCTCTGTGATCTTAAGAAAAGCCATGTTAATTAGTGAACTACAATCAAATTCCAAAGGTGGTAATAAGCAGATATAATCATTTTAAAAACTATTATAGCTATTAGACATTCTTAGATAGCAATTAGACATTCTTAGATGGTTTGGTGCAACTATATAATTTAATTATTTTTTTGATAAAAGTTAAAAGTTATACTATTTTATATTTTTATATTTAATTTTTTAATAAGTATAACTATTAAATCATATAAAATAAAATTCATAAATTATACTGTTCAAATAAATTTAAATTAACCACTAAAAATTTACTGTTTATAACAGAAAATAAACATCAACCAAGAAATACAAAGAAATATTCAATTCTTATATCACCTTACATTAATATTATAAAGGTGTTTGTGTCAATATTATAAAAGTGTTTGTGTAAGAGTTTCATTAAACCAAATCAATTGAGAATCGTAAAAAAACATTTAATTGTCCATGAAATTTCATATCAAATACATATACATTATTTTTTTTTTGAGAATAAACTATTCAATGAAAATAGATACATATTTGAACCAAAATTATCAAATACATATACATTATCTAAAGAGAATAAATTCCCTTACTTGAAAAGCATATTTGAGCCAAAAGAATCTTTAAGGTTCGGTTTGATAAAATTAGCGGTTGAATGATAAATTAGCTTATAATTTTTAATTTATGGCTAATGGCTGATAGTTTATAATTTATAGCTGATGGCTGATGACCGATAGTTGATAAGCTAATTAAAATCTTTGGTAAAATTAACGGTTTAACTAGTTAATAAATGTAAAATGACATAAAAAGATATTTCTTAATTAATAATTAAATGAACATTTAAAATAATTAAAATTTATAAGAGTATTAATGGAAGAAAAAAATGATAAGTATAAGTATAAGCTAAAACTCTATTTAAAATAGCGTCTGAAAAATAAGCTATAACCTAATAAAATAAAATATAAGCTTGTGATGAAAAAACCGTTATTAAACATGTCTTTTATTATCATACGAGTTAAAAAGGTATACATTCAAAAGATGACTTGCCAAACAGAGCCTAAGTTATAACATAAAAAAACTTTACAATGTGAAAAAATTATGTCAAATTACGGAAAAAAATTACCATATTTATTCATGTCAATTTAAAAATCGAATTGTCAAAATAAGTAAATTATATGATTAAACAAAATATAATTTTAATTATAAAGATGTTTTTTTCTCAAAATTAAAAAACATTTAATAACATAAAATCATTATATTTTGTTAAAAAAGAACAAAGTATAGTTCTGGTTATCAATTTTATTTAGTTTAATTTTTAGAGTTAAAAGGTAGTGCACTGACAGTGTAAAATTATTTTACACTGGCATCCAATAGGGAGTCATGAATGTGCCATGTCATTAAATTTTTTTTAAATAAAATAATGTTTTAATTGGATGCATGGTGGTGATTGGTTGACAATGTAAAAATATTTTACAACTGTCAGTGCATAACCCCTTTTCTCTAATTTTTATGCCTTAAGAAAAGTATAAAAGTATAAAATAAGCAAGATGTTAATATGGTTATGTGGCGCCTCATGTTTGATTTATTGTTCCTTTTTTAACTACATTTATTACAAGAACTCTAGATATATACCAAGATGTTAATATAAGAGGCCTCTTTCACTTTTAGAATAAATTAAGAGAGAAGAAAGGAATGAACTTGTGAAATATTGATTAATGAATAAGTTCCGCAAAGTAATACATTGACATTCGTATTTATAAATCTTGCTTGATGAGTTACTTGAATCCCAAGACAACTCACTAACTTCTAACAAACATAAGTAGTTATACTTCTAACGAACTAATAACCACTTCTGACCATTTATTAGTTAAATTATTTAATACCGAATTTCAACTAAATGATTAATTATTTTTAGGGTTATGTTTATTGGTGCTCTAAGGATAAAAATTACGAAAAATGAAAATACTAAGATGAGAAATGTTTGTATTGAAAGAAACAAAGTTTAAATTTTTGAAAAAGTTAATGTACAATTTTCAAGATAAAGTTTCTACGTTGAATGAATCGGTTTTCTGTCAATTTTTTTCCATGACCTCTATCTAACATGATAACTTGGTCTCAAACTTGTGAATGCAGTGCAATTGGTTCCATCTTGGTTGTGATAGGCTTATATTCTGTTTTATGGGGAAAGCACAAAGAACAAATGGAAAGTAAAGTGGCACCAGATGATAAACCGTTGCCCATAAAGGGTGTTTGGGTGAATGGAAATAAAGGGACACTTTCTGAAGCCATTGATCAACTTAGTGAAGCAAAATCAGATCAGAAAGTAGAATCAAACATTTCTCTTGTTATTATAAATTACAACAAAAGTTAGCCAATAAACAAAAGGTATAAGCAATATGATTCATATGCATGCTGTGGACTTCAAATTGGTTAAAAAATGATGAAACTTTTTTGGTGATTTTGCAAGAATTTGTTGTTGCCCTATTGAAGATATTATGTTTTTATATTGTTTGAGAAACTCGAAATTGAAAATTTACCAATATGAGTTTGAATTACAATATGATGCAAAATATTTCCTTTGTTTTTGAAAATTGTGTGTAGTAAAGAAAAGATAAGCTAGAAAAATATGGCCAACTAAATAACTATTTGTCAATTGTCTTTTTTTTTTTGTTGATAAATGTCAATTGTCTTTTTGTTGAAGCTATAAGTGGACACAAACTCCACGATTTTATTGAAATCTAAGTTCTAAGGTATAAAATCAAGATTATACAAAAGAAAAATCAAGATTATTTGATAGTCTCATAATTGTGTAGGGGTATTCGCGGTGTAGTTTGAGTGGTTTTGACATAAAAGATTATTCGAACCTCAAGAGAAAAAAGTGTGTGATTTGGTTGACTTTTAGAAATAAAACCGAATCAAACCAAACTAAATCAATGCGGTTTGGGTTGGTTCGGTTGGTTCATTTTTTTAAAAATTATTGAGTCATACACATACACATATAGATGACAATATAACTTTGTATTTAGTCATTTATGCGTTATCAAATAACAATAAAACTCGTCATATTTGGACAATAACTTTTCATTTAATATACAGAAATAAAATTAGATAAAAGTGGAATAAAAACATAAAATAGTAGCATAAAACAATATAAAAATATTATAATGAAATAGAAAAAAATAAGAGTGAAAGACTAAAAAGATGAAAAAGAAAGAGCAAAAAAGACGAGGGATTAGAGAATAAAAGGAGCATTAAAACGTAATTGGAAGAGAGAATAGTAGAATAAAAATAATAAGATGAAAAGGAAATAATTTAAGAGATGAGAGACTAGAGGAGACGAGATGATATGTACTTGGAAAAGAAGATGAGAAGAATGCGTGATATTGCTAGGCGAGATTTGAGAAGACTTAAATTGAAACCTTAAGTGTGAGGAAGGGAAAATCATTCGTAATCATAAGACTGAGGTATAATAGATTTAAGTTTGAGTTGGATGTGGGTCAAGTGAATGTTGGCTGTAACGTAATATGGTTTGGTTTGGTTTGTAAATTACAAACCGCAAACCAAATCAAACCTCGTAGTTTTGTTTAAAAATGTTCCAAACACATCTGAATCAAATGTGATTTTTTTGTGGTTTCGGTTTGGTTCGGTTCGATTTTGAAATTTTGTATTGGGCCGGTTTGGTTTTGAACACTCCTACATAATTGCACTTAGCACCCTACACTTTAAATTAGTAGACCATATATCACTCTCTTGATAATCTTGTAAAATTGTGTAAATAAATTCACTTTTTCAAATTTATTAAAACTTTGTTAAAATTTCGAACTTCTCTTGACCAAATGAATATTCAGATGTTAGTCTGTTTTTTTTTATTTCTTGCATATATACTAGATATTTAATTTTTTTTAACAAATCAGATAGAAATGCAACAATTATTTGCAATTATATCGAATGTATATACAACAGGTACGAAAACTTAGATTTTTCCCTGAATGTTTGATAAAATCTAGAGTCCTATGCAGGGGTGACACCGAGTTTTTAACAAATTCGATAGAAATATATGGATTTCTATCAAATTTTTGTAAATTCTAGTTTAAATGCAAAGAAGACCCCATATTTATTTAAAACACGGTATAATATTTTCATTACCATCAAACTTTGCAAACAACCCAGTATCAGTGAGGGTGGCATCATATTTATTTAAAATCTGATAGGATTTTTTTATTAAATAATAATTTGATTTATGTGTTTTATTAGTGAGATAAAGAGGATGTGAGAGCAGTATCATCGCTAGGTTGCGTGATAGATCCGTCAGCTCTACTATTGAGAGATTTACCGTTGATAATGCTTCTTTCTCATAACCTCGTGGTTTGAGAAACCTAGATGGTGAAGGGTATGCTTTAGCAGTTCATATCACACACATTGCATGTGGTGGGCCACTACTTGTTGGATTAAGCATTTTTTTTGCTATATGACTTTTTGTTGTTTCATGACTTTTTGGCTTTGTATAATAATTTATTCATGAATTATCCTTGTATTATTACTTGGGCTCTATCATCTACTTACTTAATCATGACTTATCATTGCACAAACTCAACTTAACCTTAACAACATCTTTACATATAATCATATGGCATAAACTTAACAACATCTAGACATAACAAAACATAAATTTAACGACGTCTTGACATAAACTTAACAACATCTAGACATAACATAAACTTAACATAAATAAAAAATAAAAAATTATTCGCTGGTGTTTTTAGCAAACAATCACGACTTTAGTTCACTTAAAAGATTAATTCGAAAAGTCTCATAGACTTATTGGGAAAAACAGGAATAATGAGAAAAATGTGTTTCTTTTGGGTTTATAATGCTTGAACGATAAACAATTGGAAAAAGGCACACTACTAGAAATTTGGCCTACGGCCACGCTAAAATTGTCCACAGCTCAGAAACTGTGGCCACATATATGATTTAGCCATGATTATCAAAGCGTAGACGTATGTTATAGAAATATTGAATCCGGAGTGTAAAACTGTGGCCTGTATAGCGGTAGATATTTTAAGCCGCAACTAAGAAACCGAGGCCTATAATTTTCAGTTCAAACTGTGGCCAAAACCCCAAAAAAAAACCCTCCAAAAGTTCCCTCCTTCTTTTTTAGTTTCCCTCTATCTTTTAATATTTTCTTTTCTATTTTTTTTAATTAAAAAAAAGAAAAAAAATGAAAGAACAAAGGCATTGAAACGAGCCATATGAACAAAAACACTCACACTATCTGAAAACTCCATCTCCCAAAACTATCTGAAAACTCTTCGCCGTTGCGCCGCTGCTGCCACCTCCATCGCTTACAGGTTAGTTTCTTCATCTTCATCTCTGCTTTCATCTCTGCTTCACCTTCATCTCACTAACCTCAATCATCTCACGAACCCTAACCCTCTTCATCTCACGAATCCCAACTCTCTTCATCTCACGAACCCTAACTCTCTTCATCTCACGATTCTCTGTTTGTGTTCCTCATCTTCTCTATCGTCTCCTCTGATTTTGTTTGGACCTAATATATATTTTGTTTTGCAGTTGAGGTACCAAAGCTTTTGGAGGCTTCCTCTATTCATCTGCGTACGATTATCTGGGTACGATTCTCTTCTCTGTTCGTGTTCCTCATCTTCCCTCGTCTCCTCTGATTTTTTTTGACCTAATATATATTTTGTTTTGCATGTGAGGTACCGAAGCTTCTGGAGGCTAATACGGCAGGGTTTCTTTTTGACCTAATCTATGTTTAAACAAATTCTACTACTGATGTTTGGATAGTGTGATTTGATGCATGTTTTGTTTTGACCTAATCTACTGAGGGCTTCATTTTGACCTAATCTCTGCATTGTTACATCTGTTGTTGTTATTTATGTTAGATTTTGTTATGGTGATTTGAAACTGAGAGAGGCACTGAGTTTAGGTTAGATTTTGTTATGGTGATTTAGGTTAGATTTTGGTAGGGTTGAAAACTGATCTGGATTTTAGGTTGAGAAAGTATGTTAGATTCAAGTTAACTGCTATTTCCGTTATTTGACTGTTAGTATTGTTAAATCTAAAATTGATTTTCTGTTTGGGACGAAATCAGAATGCTAGTTATGCTTAATATCATGAATTGAATTGAATTTCTTGTGATTATTAGAAGAATATCTGTTATTATGATATGTGTATGTGTATGATAATTTATGAATTTTACTCTGAGGATCCATTATGCTGCAATATACTATAGATTATTCATTTGAAGGAAGTTTTTAATTATGTATTTTTTGTTTGTTTGTTTAGGGGAGGAATATTCTTGAAACAGATCATCCAGAAGGTCCTTTTGGCACTAAGGTCAGTGTTCTAACTTGTTTCTGAGCTCACTTAGATTTGTGTTTGCTGCTGCATTCCTCTGTGTTGGATTAGATCTTGCTAGATTTGATTTTGACATGTACTTTGTAGCGGAATGATTTGTGTTTGATGACCTTTAAGTAGAAAAGTGTTTTTTTGGCAAAACTAATCTTGCTAGAATGATATAACTGATTCTTGGCTTGGGATTTGGGACTAACTAGTAACTACTTTCAATCCACAATACATAATTTTAGGATTCAATGTTAAAACTGATTGTATGTTTTAGTGACTTGATTTGATGAACTGATGTGCCACTACTATTGTGGCTGCTGTTCATACTACTACTTAGTAGTTTGTTTTCTTAAATTTTCTTGCATCAACTTATATTGGGTCCTATTAATGTTCGTGCATCTCGTAAGGAAGTGTCGCTTATGTTGTAATTAGTTGTTGTTTTTCTTTGGCGTAGAACAATTCAATTATTGAAATGTCTACTTTAAGTTTCGGTATCTGATATATATAGTCTGTGCTATAATTGTATGTACACTTCTTGCGCTCTTAAGTGGCCATTCAGTTTACATACTTTAAGTTTCTATCAGTATGTAAACTAAAAATCATGAAGCTGTGGAAGTTTCTTATGCATATTTAGTGAATGTAGCAGAAAGAGAAAGAAAATATTATAAAAAACATGAAATCCTCCTTCTGGTATTTGAGACCAGGTATTCTCAGTCATGATATCGCTTTTGACTGCAGATTGAATTTGTGTGTAACTGCTACTGAAGATTACTTAAAAGGCAGCATTTGTTTGTTTCAAACACAGGGCTATTGATTTTATAAATCTGTTATGAATTTGTGTGTTATTGATTCCTTTTTGTTATTGATACAGCTCAATTCCCTCAAAGGAGACAAAGGAAAGCGACAACTCCATTTTATTTGTGTGTGACTCCATTTCTCTGTTTTAAGGTAACAATTTGTGTTCTTTTAGGCTTCACCACATAAATTTTAATACGTGGTAGTATATCTCATGGAATGTTTTGATTTATATGTATATGATTATATAATGCCGTTGCCGTCTAAAAATGAATTTTATTTTATAAATCAGTAATCATGTTAGTGATTTTCTTACCTAATTAGTTGTATGTTAGGTATATAATGTATACACAATAATTATTGCAAAGATTCTGTCCCTAGCTTGTGTAGTTTAATTCCATTTATATACAATAATTCTGTCCCTGTCATTTTTTGGTTGCTCAGCACATGTTTTAGTACTGTTAGTGCATTTTTTTGTATGAATTCAGTTTTGAATGTGTTATGTGTTTTGAATGTGTTATGTGTTGTGTTTCAAATATATAGATTATCAAGTGATGGACAAAGAGTGGACTAAATTACCGTGGTTTAGTCAAGAGTACATCAACGGTGTTACTCGATTTTTAGACTTTGCCTTCACTAATGGAAGACCTCAAGGAGGTGAACTTCTATGCCCTTGTGCTAAGTGTAAAAATATATATTGGAAAACAAGGGATATTATTAGGGATCACCTAATAGCCAAAGGTTTTCTAGACGGTTATGACGTTTGGTTGCACCATGGGGAGAAATTACAAAGGTCTATGGAAATTGGTGATGGGATGGAAGATCAAGAGGGATCACATGATGACATTCCTGGCTTATTGCATGACATATATGGAGATAGGGCAGAAGCACACGGAGTTCATGAAGGTCCCAATGACGAGGCTAGAACGTTTTACAATTTGATTAAAGAGGCTGAACAAGAACTGTACCCTGGATGCAAAGACTTCTCTTCGTTATCATTCACGATTCGACTCTACTTGTTGAAATGTCTCCACGGCTGGAGCAATACGTCATTCACTGCCCTATTAGAATTATTGAAAGAAGCAATGCCTGATTTGAACATACCGGAATCATTTTACAAGACAAAAGCCATGATAAGTGGTTTAGGCCTTGATTATAAGAAGATAGATGCATGCCCAAACGATTGCATGCTATTTTGGAAGGAGCATGAAAAGGACAATTCTTGCACTATTTGTGAAGCTTCACGGTGGAAACAAAATGCTGCAACTGAAGGATGCGAGTCTGAGCAACCAAAAAATGACTGTAGAGTTCCTGCAAAAGTTTTGAGGCACTTTCCATTGATTCCTAGACTACAAAGGTTGTTCATGTGTTCAAAGACAGCTGAGTCAATGAGATGGCATGAAGAAGAGCGCTCAAAGGATGGAAAATTGAGGCATCCTGCTGATGGTAAAGCGTGGAAGGACTTTGATGAGCTCCATCCAGATTTTTCTAGTGAGTCCCGCAATGTAAGACTTGGCTTAACGAGTGATGGGTTTAATCCATTTAGGACCATGAGCTTATCTCATAGTACATGGCCTGTCTTGATGATGGTATACAACACACCACCTTGGCTGTCCATGAAACCTGAATATACAATGTTGTCATTGTTGATTCCTGGACCAAAATCTCCAGGCAACGATATCGATGTTTACCTCCAACCACTGATAGAGGAGCTAAAAGAGTTATGGGAATCCGGCATAGAGACATATGATTCTTCAATGAATCAAACTTTTCAAATGCGTGCAGCTCTTCTGTGGACAATTAGTGACTACCCTGCTTATGCTATGTTGTCGGGATGGAGCACCAAAGGAAAATTGGCGTGTGCCTGTTGTAAATCTAACACCAATTCGTTATACCTCAAACACAGTCATAACATGTGTTATATGGACCACCGTACCTTTTTACCAAGAACTCATTCTTGGAGAGACGATGTCAAATCATTTAACGGAGAAGAAGAACATAGGACTGCACCATCCATGTTAAACGGGGCAGAAATTCTTGAACTCTTAAAAAGATTTCAATAATGAATTTGGGAAGAAGAATAAGAAGAAAGTTGATGGCCCGTGGAAGAAGAGGTCAATTTTTTTTGAGTTGCCTTACTGGGCTCAAAATACATTGCGCCATAATTTAGATGTAATGCACATTGAAAAAAACATATTTGATAGTATTGTTGGAACTCTTTTGGACATCCTGGGGAAGACAAAAGATCATATTAAAGCCCGTTATGATTTGCAAGAAATGGGAATTAGAGAAAGACTTCATCCAAGGGAGACTGGTGGAGGACGTTCAGAGTTTGCGAAAGCATGTTTCTCAATGACTCCGCACGAGAAGTCAATTTTTTGTGGAGTTATAAAGGCTGCCAAGTTACCAGATGGGACTGCATCAAATATTTCAAAATGTGTACAAGTTGGTGACAAAAAAAATATCTTGTTACAAGAGCCATGATGCGCATTTCATGTTACACTATTTGTTGCAAATTGCAGTAAGAAGCACAATGCCCAAGGAGGTGGCAACCCCACTAATTCGTCTTGGTTCCTTTTTCCGCTCTCTATGTCAGAAAGTTATACAAGTGGAAGATTTAGATTACCTAGAAGATGAGATTGTAGAGATACTTTGTCAGTTGGAGATGATATTTCCTCCAAGTTTCTTTGACATAATGGTTCACTTGCCTATTCATCTGGTAAATGAAGTTAGATTGGGTGGTCCTGTTCAATTTCGATGGATGTATCCCACCGAAAGATACTTGTGTAAACTTAAGAACTATGTCCGCAATAGAGCTTATCCTGAAGGTTCTATTGCCGAGGGGTATCTGGCTGAAGAAGCTATAACATTTTGCTCAAGGTATTTGCATAGCAATGTAGATACAAGGTTGAATAGGAAGAGTCGGAATTATGATGTTACCGATTCACTTGAAACAGATCCAGATGATTACTTTACAACTGTCGGTCGTCCTTTAGGGGGGCAGGCGAACCCTTTCATCTTGATGTGAAATCAAAGGATGATGCCCATCGATACATCTTATTCAATTGCAATGAAGTTCAAATTTACATCAGGTAGTACAATAACTATTTGTCCTCCTATGTATTTATCTACTAATCCTAAGATTAGAGATATGTTAACATATAATTTGTTGACTTTTGTAGTGAGCATGATCAAAGTGTTAATTTAAACACTAACAAAAGGAAGTGGACCAAGGCCAAAAGTCAAAGTAAAGAATTTAGTGAATGGTTTAAAACTCGTGCCCAGAATGATGATGTGCCATTACAACTTGAAAAACTTTCTAGAGGTCCTAATTTTGTTGCAAAGAGGTATCCAGGTTACGTCATTAATGGATATAGGTTCCATACTAGGAAACGAGATGCAAATCGCAAAACTCAAAATTCTGGCGTAACTTTAGTTTCACTAACTTCAAGTTTCGCTAGCTCAAAGATGGAAATCCTAGGACAGAACCCATCACATATTATGGAGCCATTGTTGATATAATTGAGTTATACTACTATGGAAATTTCAACTTTGTTTTGTTTAAGTGCGATTGGTTTGAGGTTGAAAAAGACAAATACGGACTTACTTGTGTGCGTTTCAATAAGAAAATTTATCAGAATGATCCATTTGTGCTACCTTCTCAAGTTCATCAATGTTACTATATCCAAGACCCTTTTGATCCAAACCGGCATTATGCTCTGCAAACAGTTCCACGAGATTTCTTTAACATTGCTGACCCGTCAAACTTACAAGCTGAAAGTGGAGAAAATAGTGATGGTGATGGTGAATTAAATTGGGTTAGGGAAGACATACCTGCAACAATAGCTGAAACACCTCATGAAATGAATAAAGCTGAAAGTGATGGAGAGGATTTTGATTATGATGATACCCTATTTGATTTCATGGACTAATGTCAATCTATTTCATTTCTGGTGTAACTGATTGGATATGACATTGAACAAATACATTTCTTTTTTATTTTCCATTTGAACTTTTCATGTATTGGTTTTATGAGTTGTATTCATTAGGAGAATGACAATATCATTAGAATTTCTGATGTAACTGATTGGATGTGTTGAATCTATTTCATTTCTGTTTTTGTAAATCCACTATGTGTTGAATCCAGTATGTGTTGAATCTATTTCATTTCTGTTTTTGTAAATCCACTATGTTCTGAATCTTATTTGTTTTGAGTTAGTCATAGATCTAATGATTAGTAATTTATTGTTAACCGTTTGAATATTGCAAATTAGTGTTGATTGGTTAAACTTTGTTTCTTTTAATATTTTCCATGTTAACAGAAAATGAAGAAGGTTTCAAACTTGCAAAAGAAGACGGCTGCCGCACAAAAGGGTGAACAAGTTACCGCCAATTTTCGGTTGCCTCTATTTAGATCCAGTGCTGAATTGGCTAAGAAGTATGATATCAAATGCGAGATGGTAAATAATAATAATTGTGAAGGACCTAGTAAAGTAGGCATCAGACCTCCTTTTGTGCCTGCATCTAGGGAACTTTTCAACTTATCTAAGTTTGAAACTACTGCTTCAAAGATTGATAGTTCGGCCGATGTGTTTTATCCAACCAAAATAAGGACAAGGCAGACAACTCCCAGAAAAGTAGGGGCTGAATGTACTGATTCAACCAGGCAGCAAGTGATTCCCAAAACAGGGCCTGAAATTGCTTCAAGGACCAGGCAGCAACTTACTAAAAAAACAGGGCCTGAAATTGTTGATTCAAGGACCAGGCAGCAACAAGGAAATGATAAGCAGAATCCTTCAAGTGCAAAGCAGCAACAAGGAAGTGCTAAGAAACAAGTTTCAAGTGCTAAACAACAAGTTTCAAGTGCTAAGCAACAAGTTTCAAGTGCTAAACAACAAGTTTCAAGTGCTAAGCAACAAGTTTCAATTACTAAGCAACAAGCTTCGAGTGCGAATCAGAAACGTCCTTCAAGTGCAAAGCAGAATCCTTCAAGTGCAAAGGAGCAACCTAAGGAGAAACGGGTGGCTGACACTGCTGATTCAAGGTCAAACCAGAATCGTATGAAAAGGGCAATGGTAGAAGTTGATGGAAATTCCGGGACAGAGCAAGGAAGTGGCTTGAAGAAGACAAAACGAAGCCCAATGTGTAAATCGACATCAGTTGAAGAATTCCTCAAAGAAAATGGAGAAAATAGTGAAGAAGATGAATGTGAGAATCTTGAGGAAGAAGAAAATATAATGGGTGAAGAAGAAAACACTCAACAAAATGGAAGTAAACAAACTGAAGGTACGTACTAAGCTTCGTGTCATGCATTATTCTTTATTATTGTTTCATTCAAATTTATATCCCATGCTAATTATATTTTATCTAACACAGGGGCAAGTAAGAAAGGGACACGTGGACCAACTAAATGTTTGAAAATCCATGCTAGAAAGAGTGCGGATCGTGAAGAGGTGGTCTTAGACGATGATGGAGAACCTATTGGACCCAATGATCGAACCGTGACAGATTTGAGTTGTTTCCTTGGCACTGTCGCAAGGAATTCAGACTTGTGCCCCTTAGTTTATACTAACTTCAAAGCTTTGAAGAATGCAAACAAGGACCGTATATGGGAATTTGTCACTGTAAGTGGGAATTTGTCACTGTGTGAATCTAAATATAAGTTGTGTTCCTTATTTACTTGTCACTAATTACCTTTTTTATTGTAGGATAAATTCATTATCCCTGAAAATGGAAGTAGAGCGGTTTTCTCTCGCATAAATGATGCTTGGAGGCGTTTCAAGAAAGATCTCAAAAAGAGTTGTTTTTTAAAGTACACTACTATGAGTGAAAGATTGAAGCATCGTCCCCAGACCGTACCTGAAGTTCATTTCAAGCAATTGATATCCTATTGGAAGAACAATAACATCCAAGTAAGATAACAATTAGCAATTGATCAATGCTGTCCCTAATATTTAATTCTGTAATTTAACATTTGCTGCCCCTAATTTTGCTGTTTCTGAATGTAGAAAATTAGCAAAATCAATGCTGTGAACAGAGCTAAGCAAAAGTATATGCATCGGATGGGCCCAACAAACTTTGCGAGGATTCGTGCAAAACTGGTAGGGTGTTTATACATCCTTCAATTTACAATTATGTATTGGTTGAGTGATTCATATTTTGATGTGTTTATTATCAACCCATGTAGCGTGCTAAGAAAGAGGACGGAAAGGAAGTTAGCCAGGCAGAGATGTTCATTGAGACTCGACAAAGTCGAAAAGGAAAACAGCTGGATGAGGAAACTTCAAGTGTAATTGTAAGCCAGGCAGATTATTCCTTTAATCAACATTTGCCTTTAATCATTTATTTTTCTAATGTGAATATTTTCTAATGTGAATATTTTTTAATTAGTCTAAGCTTCAAGAATCAGTTCAGAACTCAACTGAATCTGAGACATTTAACTCCTTGTTTGGGAAAGAAAAATCTGGACGAGTTCGTTGCTATGGAAGAACAATAACACCTACCATGCTTAAAAGAAAAGAAGAAATTCTGGTTATTAAAAGGCAGCATAATGATGAAGTGGCTGGCATGAAGAGGGAGATGGATGGTATGAAGGCGCTATTTAAGACAATGATGAAGCAACAAAACCCACATATGAGCGACGAGGAGATCTCTAATTTGATGGCAAGTGCTATGGGTTGTTCCATTAGTTCTACTGCTGCTCCTGCTGATCCACATTCGTCTGCATAAACTCATATTCCGCATTGCGAACAGGTATACTCTAAACTACAAAATTGCAGCATATGGCACTGTATAGAAACTGTATTAGAAACTGTATCAAGTGTTTTCTGAAATTAGAAACTGTATTAGAAACTGTATGGGGCACTGAATTATCAAGTGTATAGGGCACTGAATTAGAAACTCGGTTATCAAGAATTAGTTAGAAACTGTATAGGGCACATTAAGTGCAGGGATCATGGTTAAACAAGTGCAGGGATCACATTAAGAAACTGAATTATCACTGAATTTCTGAAATCGTATGGTTATCATGGATGAACAAGTGCAGGGATCACATTAAGAAACTGAATTATCATTGAATTTCTGAACTGATACTTGAACTGATTCTTGAATTTCTGAACTGGTTATCATGGATGAACAATATGCAGGGATCACATCTTGTTACAGTTTTACTGTTGTACAAATTTTGTTATAGTGTTATTGGTTTTACAGATTTTAAGCATCTTGTTATAGTGTTATTGGTTGGTAAAAATTTTGTGAATGCTAGTAACATTGATGTAATTCATTTTCTGGTGCCAATTAAACTGAAGTTTTGAAGTATCATCATTGGTTTGTACTATGTGGCCCAAATGGCATAAGGGAATCACATTAATCATGTAAAGTTTCATGGATGATTAAAGATTCTATTTGGTTTGATTTTAAGCATCCTATTACTGTTTTACTGTTGTAGCTTATAGTGTTATTGGTTGGTACAAGTTGTGTGAATGCTACTAACATTGATTTGTTTGTTTCAAACACATGTTACTTCAGTAGCAGATTTGTATCATCATTGGTGTTATGCATGTTTATTGGTTAGTACACTTATGAATGTTGAATGATGTTATGTTTATTGTAGGGTGGAGAGGAAGCAGATTGTGATGAAGATATGGAAGAAGCTTGTGATGAACATGAAGATGTGGAAGAAGTTTGTGCTGAAGATGTTGATGAAGATGTTGAAGAAGATGTGGAAGAAGAGCAAGGAGAAGATCAAGAAGAATAGTTGTTTTATGTTATCTTTCTAGCCAGTTATTAGAACTTTTTTTGGTTATTTTGGGATGACTCTTTTTTGAGCCAAACTTGTGTTTAATATGGTTGTGTTTAACATGGTTGTTTTGAATTTTGAATTTGGGATGACATCAAAACTTGTATCCAACTATTATTAGTGGCACTACAAAAAAAACATACTTTTGACCTTAATGTTAATTTTATTGTTAATTTTATATTGATAGATATATTTATATATATATATATATATATATATATATATATATATAATTATATATAAAATGACATATTTATGTAATGATACAGAAATAAACCGTGGCTAGATAAATGGGTTAGAATGCATAACATATAACAACGGTTTTAAATAGGTGGTCATAACCAAACCGTGGCTATATCTTGAACTAATACTGTGTCGTAAATGTTAAAATGAACCCGTGGCTTTACAATATAGCCACAGTTATTAAGTCATGGCAAATACAAACCGTGGCCTTAATCAAGCTACCTAAACCGTGGCCTAAAAATGCCACGGTTGTAAAAATGGCGTGGTCTATACCAAAAAACCGTGGACTTTACTTTTGGCCACGGCCGTATACTCCACCGTTGGATTTCCGTGGCCGAACCGTGGCCTCAGCGTTACGCCACGGTTATTTTGCATAAAGCCTCGGTTTTCTGGGCGTGGTAGGAGGCTTTTTTTTCTGTAGTGACAATAAACTTTAGGTAAAGATAATAGACAAGATACAAAGTAAATAAAGTAAAAGACATTTAATGTAAATGCTTTGAATGCAAAAGGTTTGTAGAAAAATTTAAAAGTGGTGGATGCAAACTCACATATCTCACAAACTATTTCCCTCGAAGACTCGAGTACTCTAGTTTTATAGATAATCGGTGAGGATTTGTGAGCCCGACTATAATGCATAAAGTTGCATTATATACTATTACAAAGGGTGTGTTTGTTTCAAGGTTTATAGAAATATTGGAATGATATTCCAAGGATTATTATTCCTGGGAATATTATTCCAACCCATGTGTTTGGTAGAAATTTTGATTCCTAGAATAATTGTAAAATTGATTTAATTTAAAATTATAAAAAAATAAAAAATAATAGTAGATGTGAATGATAATGGGAAGTTATGGGTGGGTGAACTTATTCCCATGAGAATGTTATATTCCCACCCTTTAATCCTTGGAGTAAATAAAAAAGAATCATGTGTAAATAAGATACCAAGGAATAAAAAATACTTTGGAATAATTTTTTTAAACTTGAATCAAACATGGGAATATAGGATTCCCATAGCCATATTCCCAGGAATATTTTTTTAAACTTTGAAACAAACACACCCAAAGATAAGTGCCAACAATAGTTAAATCCTAAAGACCTAACATGTATCCCACTACTTAAGCCTTCGCGCTCTAACTTGCTTCCATTCGTCTTGAGGGGTGTAACTACTGAGTAACCACATATTATGTTGATAACTGCTTGGAACTTCTCAGTTGTCGTCAAGAACACATGTTTAGTTCCTCATAGCGCTTGTCGAAGCATTTCCGACTTAACTGCCTCTTTAAACTTAGAAAATATTCTAGGTCCTAGATTACCGGTGACCTTATCAAACCTAACTATTCTGTCGAAACTCTTTTTGAAATTTTGGACATGTTTTGAGGAGAGAGTGATCTTAATCTTGTGGATCTATTCTTAAGATTCTTCTAAACCATGTTCACCATGCTTCGTCGAACGCTTTGGTCGACTTAGTTGATAAGTCGAAGGTTTTCCAATAGAGACTTTCTAACACTTAACATTTTTTCAACGTGGCTATCAGCATTCTTCGTTGACTTTTCTCCAACTAGAATTTCCTAGGCTAACACATCATCATCAAGAACTGCATTGGGACGTTTTAGCATTTAAAAAATCTGGTATACTGATATTTCAAGTGTCGCAACCACTTTGAAAGGATTCGTAGTACCATAATGGTTAAATGTACTCCACATAATTCTTACATCATCCTCCATCATGAGCTCGAACTTACTGAACTTTCTCGTCCTGTCAAAATAAGTCCTAGGTGAACGGTAACAAGTTTAATCACTCTTTGAATTTTATTGTGGTGTAAGATATTATCGAACTTAAACTTCAGATCCACTTAAGTGGTATTCTCAATATCCCTAAATTCATATGGATGGTTCATATCGTTAAAGCAAACAAATGCAAGATAAGAGTATTGATTCGTGTATGATTTTCAAAATCATAAGAAGCATATTTATATAAGTTTTAAACTTTGCCAACCATAAAATAGTGTCAGTGTAATTTTAGCCATCCATTTAAAGAAAACAAATGAAAAGAAAAAATTTAGCCTATTGAGTTTTTATGGGTGCCATTGAAATCTTATAAATCCAATTCATGTGAAAATATCCACCAAATTTTCTAAAAATCTAGTTTAAACAAATTCAAAATATATCATTTCCTATAAATATTCCATTAAATTCATAAAGTTTCGTAAAAAAATGGTATGATTGATATTATATTTGTTAATATTTACCGAGTTAACAAGAGAATCTCTAAGTTGTTTGAAAGTGGTAACGAGAAAAAACAGTGGGCAAGAACTATTTGAGCAACAATGAAGGATCAACGGGAGAAGATGGAATTTGTGGATGACAACAAATGTTTATTATGTGATAACCACAAAGAAACAAGCCATCACCTCTTCTTTGGTTGTTTGGTTGTGATTATATAGCAAGTTGTGTTGGGAAAGTATTAAAGAATGGTTAGGGTGGAACATGATCGCGCAAAAACCGAATAAAATCAATGAAACTCCATATGATAATTGTTTCGGGCATCAGATTTTCAATATTCTATCTAAAAACTTTTTACTCGAATCAACCATAATTAATTCTCATGACTCATACCATCATTATAATTGAAAATAATATTAAGCATAAACTTCAAGGAAAAAAAAAATGAAACACTGTTCGTTGACATAATTAATTTCTGATGTTGTGCTAACTAACTAATTGAGAATATAGCTCAAAACCTATTTCATTACCATATTAACTAAAATGACTAATTACTAAAAGGGTCTTGCTAACCAGTGCCCTCAGGACAATGATTAAGCATTCTAAAAAAAAATATTTTATAAAAAATTTAATATTTTAATTTTTTCGTCATTAAATACGCAGGTTATCGAGATAAATTTACTATTTTTAAAATCTTAATCAATGTCCTGAGAGCACTGATTAGCATTTCTCTTACTAAAATGACTAATTATGTATTTAAAATCCTTTGTATGAAATGTTTTTCTTGATAGATATTTCTGCATCTATTAAGAATTTTTTTTATTAGTGTTTATATTTTAACACTATTAATCCTATAATTTTTTTTATTGTATTATGGAAATTGTCATAAATTATTTTATTCAAATATTTTAACACTTTTTTAATGTACTCAATCAATTCAAATCAAACAAACATGTTGTTTCTCAACTCGATTCAATTTAGATTTTATCCAAAAAAGTTTGTAAATTTAATTCAAACTAATTTGTGTATTTTTAATCAATTTGAATATCAAATTTTCTCAAAAACAAACAAAACCTATCGGCTAACACTTCTTCGTGCTAAGAGGAATATACTTGATATCATAATTTCCATACATCTTGAAACTGGTAAAAATTTGTAGAACATAATTTTGCTTAAATTTTGATAAAAGTAATAATTTTAAGAGACAAATTTAAAATATTTAATTTTTAGAAATACTATTATGATTAGTATTAAATAAAAGTAGGATTGATGTTATAATAGTATAAATTATAATTTAATACACAAATCATACAGGAGATAAATATTTATTTTTAATTAATTAGTATATGGCCATTCACAAATAAATTAATTTTTATATGGAAACACACACAATTAGTAATCTTAACACAGAACTAATGTGTGTCCCTCATGCATAAAATGAAAAGTTAGTGATTTGTGATTAAACGATATAGTACCAATTATATTCATTATTTAAAAGTTTTATAAACTTGTCTTGACATATAGTTAACCAAAATTTCGTCTATATTACAAAAGTAAATAAAATTAATTGGAAAATAATATTCTAGTAGAATTATAAAAATTTGATTAGTAGTAAATTTGTCCAAATGTTTCATAACTATGATAAATTTAATGTAGAAAAATATGGCTCTCTCTGTCTCACAATATGTGTCTTCTTTTCAATTTTTATTTCTCTTAAATTATTTATCCTTTTAGAATATCAATGTGATATTTATTATTTATTTCCACTAATTTGTCCTTATTTATTATATTTTAATTCATATAACTACTTCATTATTAATAAGGTTATTATAGTAAATGATATTCGTTTTATCATTAAAATCAACATAATTAATCATTTTCTTAAAAAATATAAAAATTGAAAACACCTACTATTTTTTTTTAAAATTTAAAAATTGCAAAAAGAACACTTATTATGAGACGAAGAGAGTAATTTTTTAATAGTGAATTTAATAGAATTTAAAATTTTAGATCATGAAATAAAAATTATAAAACTTTGTTACATAAAATGTTAGCAAAAATTGTTTATTAGGGAGATTCAATGATAATTACAGTTAGAGTTTCCCAAACATTTCATACACATTATGAATTTCAAAGATAAAGTAAAACTCCATTTTTTTTTTCATCGAGCATGTGCATGGCAATAAAATTCAGACATGCGGTACCCACCCGAACACTCCCCGAAGTTGACGGGGAAAATTCGCTTTAACTGGATTTGGGTTCGGGTTTGAATTTTTCCTGATTATAAAATATGGGGACAGGTAGGGTAATGGGGACACTAATACCCACCCCGAACCCGCCCCGTTTATTTCAACATGTACATTATTATTTATATTTCATAATTTATGTTAATAAATATGTGGATGATGTTTTGATAATTTGATTTGTATTTATTATTTTAAATATTTGAAATGTATGTATGAAAATTTTTGATATTGTTTTACTTTGTTATTTATAATGTAATTTAACTTTTGAAAAAGTAAATATTTTTATTTAAAAATTTGATTTTACGAAATAAATGGTGGCGGGGCGGGGATACCCGAACCCGTTTGGGACGGATTTGAGTTTAATTCTCCATCCCCGTTTGGATTTGGGGCAGGGAACGGGGATTTATTGAGGATTCGGGTTTGGATTTGAGAAACATAAAAATCGTCCCCGACCCGCCCCATTGCCATGCCTATTTTTCATTACCAACGAAGGAGCAGCTGGTAAAGAGAAACATCATACACAATGAAGCTGACAAGGTATGTCCTTTTTGCGATGCAGCGGGTGAAGATCGTGATCATCTTTTCTTTCTGTGTGACTTTTCGAGGAGAATATGGTTGTGCATTGTTGTGTGGTTAGATGTAAAGGGGCTGGATGGGCGACATGGGCTTAATCACTTTGATTTTTTCTGCAATGCTTTAGATAGGAGGATTAAACAGAAACAGGTTTCTTTGTTTTGGTTAGCCACTTTGTGGTCTGTTTGGTTGGCTAGAAACAACCTTTTATTCAAGGGTATTCCGGTTGTTTTAGATGATATAGTAGATAATATTAAGATGGTGTCTTGGTCTTGGTTTTCCATTGGCAACAAGGGGGTAAAATGTCCCTTGTGGTATAACTGATTCAACGCACCATTATCATGCTTTTCGCTTGCTGATTGTATTTCTCTTGAGTACTGTTGGTACTCTTTTATAATACATCTCTTTTGCTTATAAAAAAAAATTAATGGTGGTGATAAACATTGCACCGCAATTTAAATTATAAACATCTACATTAAAAGTAATTCAAATTAAAAGTAATTCCTCAACAAAAAATAAATGAAAAATATAAGCGCATAAGTTCACATCATTGTTTTTTTCTTTCAAAATTTAATCTATAATTATTTTAACTTCCTTAATCTCTTTATGACAACTAATACAAATAAATTTCAATATAAACTAGTAAATTATTTAGTAAAAAAAAACTTAAAAAAAGATAGAATTGACTTCATGCATAAAACATTCAAAAAATATGAAGATAGATAGCTTCGATAACTCATTTTGCTCGACTTCACCTTATAATATTTTTTTTTTTTAACAAGGCTAAGGTCATCTCTATTATATAGTCACAAATTATTATAATTGTAATAAATATTAAAAAATTTATTTAGTAAATCCTATATACTTTATCACAGCTCCTTTTTTTAAAATTAAAGCAAATATATATATATATATATATATATATATATATATATATATATATATATATATATATATATATATATATATATATATATATATATAAATGCAATCATTTTCAGTATAATAAATACAAAGTAAGTTAATAATGAATGTGTAGGTCACTTTTTGTTCATTTTTTTATATTTGTTCTAGAGGATTTGTAGTCCATGATTTTGGTGGTAGTAATTTTTTGGGAGGCTTCTTGTACGGATCTTGTTTTGTAGATTCAACAATAGTTGATTTGATGGATATTTTTCTAGCAATTTTATTTATTTATTTTAAATTTTGGTCCTTGGATTTCTAGTCCTTATTCTTTTATTTTAGTTCCAGCAAAATTAATTTATATATTTATTGGTCAGTGTAATATATAGCATAATAAAGTCGAGAATATATTTCATGGATATTGAAGAGATTCAAATAAAACAAGTTACATATTACAAGGACAAAAACAAAACAACAATGACAAAAACTAAAAGTAAATTCATAAATAAATTTATAAGGACCAAAACAAAAGAACAATGACAAAAAATAAGATAAAAAACGTTTCCAAAGACCAGAACTAAAAAATATTCTAGATATTAAGTCTAGTATTTATAAGTAACCATTAGTCCTATTGGCCAAATCTTAGTGATTTGTAGAACTTAGCCTTAATTAGTTATTTGTGTGAGTCTCCCCTTTGTGGATGGTTGTGGTGCCTCACATTTAACTCATTGTCTTCTAATAAGTGGCAAGTTTAGTTGACTTTATATTTGTGAACAAAGTTTTATTAAGATTGGCATTCCTCAATTTCCATCCTTTTTTGTTATTGGCACTATCATCAAGGAGAATTATCGTAATATCCAAGTGTCATTTTCTATTGTGTTATGTCGGAGTCTAATGTATTGATGACAACGATAAACCCTCATAGACTTTGTAAAAAAATCAATTAATCACATTCATTTGCGTTCAAACTTAATTGTCCTGCTATTGACATATGGAAAGACTATGATAAAAGACAATGAAGATCCAACCTCATCTGGGTTGTACATAGTCAATGAAACACCTCCTTCACCGGTGAAGTTTTAAACTCCGCCTTGGCCTTCTAGAACTACAATAGAAGAATTTCTAAAAATAATCATCAGTGGACAACATTAATTGATCCTGAAAAACAAGCTCTGTAAGAAGTGACAACATACTTTTTTACTTCACAATCCTTAAAATAGTATCATAGCATTGTGAATCCATCAAAAATAAAAAAAAACATACCAACCACCAACTTTATCTTTTGAGGTCCTTTAACTTTTTGAATCAGTGATCTTATCTTGATCACCAAAAGCATGCCTTTCGATACATATTGGATTTTTCCAACTTTGAAATGATAAGATATTCACACACTTGCATTATTGTTATATATAAAAACTATACTAGAATCTAGAAAAGTAATTAGAACAAAAATGTAGTATGAAAAACTAAAATACGAACCAAGCATCAACTTGTAAAACAATAAAAAAAATCAAATAAAATCAACAAATCTCAGTTCGAAATGGAAATGTTTCAAGCCATACATCCTCATACAAAATCAAATTGCACAAAAGAAAATTATAGTTAGGCTAATTTATTCAAATATCCTAAATATTAAAACATCAAACATTCTTTGCCATCTTCTTAATAATATTTAAAATAATGAATTTTATTAAGCATTAAAAGCTACACAATAGGTAACTCCTCAATTTTAAATAAACATACATTATAATAAAATAAAACATGGACAATTGAGATTTAAGTTAATCAGCGAACCTAATTTCATTTGTGTTTTAAATATTCAGGCTCAGTTTGGGGTTTTGAGGTAAATCGAGAACATAGAAGAGCATAGGGAAGAAGATTGAGAATGAGTAAAAAAATAAGGTTTTGAAGAGGTGAGTAGAAGGTGCTGGATCTCAATTCAAAAACACATTTTATATTTATATGTACCCACCCTAAAACATTTACAATAATGGAATGGTGAGGAGGTTGTGGAAATTGGAAGTGGTGTTGTTGGTGGCCGCGGAGATCGTACTCTCTTTGCTCTTTAGATAACATGTCTCAACTTTGAACCAAACTGGGGCTACTTCTTTTTTGAACAAATGTGTTTCAACAATAACGAATAATATTAAATTCCAAATAATAAAAAAAATTCATGTCAGATTACTACATCTAACTAGATAACCATGTCTGCATTAGTTAACGTTTTTTTTTATAAAATTTAACAGAAAATACCAATTAAACTAACAGAAGTGTTTTTAAAGGACTAATATAAATATGATAAATTTTATGTAGAATGAGTAAAAAAAAAGGGTTTTGAAGAGGTGAATAGAAGGTGTTGGATCCTGATTCAAAAACACGTTTTATATTTATATGTAACCACCCTAAAACATTTACAATAATGGAATGGTGAGGAGGTTGTTGAAATTGGAAGTGGTTTTGTTGGTGGCAGCGGAGATCGTACTCTCTTTGCTCGTCAGATAACATGTCTCATCTTTGAACCAAACTAGAGCTACTTCTTTTTTGAAGAAATGTGTTTCAACAATAACCAATAATAATAATAAATTCCAAATAATTAAAAAAAATATATCATGCCAGATTAATACATCTAACTAGATAGCCATGTCTGCATTAGTTAACATTTTTGTTTACAAAATTCAACAGAAAATATCAATTAGACAAACATAAGGGAGTTGGATCCTCTCCTTCAAATTTTTCTCTCCAACTCTCTCCTTCACATTTTTATCTCTATCTCTCTCTAATATTTTCTCTCTCTTCTTCTATTTAATATTTTCTCTTAATTTCATTAATCATATTACACTTAATTTTGGTGAAGAAGACAAAAGAAGGGAAGGAGAGGATCCATGGTGCAAACATAAGTCTTTTTAAAGGACTACTACCTTATAAATTTTATGTAAAAAAATTTAAAATTTTTAAGAGTGAATTTAATATAATTTTAAAATTTAGATCATTAAATTAATATTATAAAACTTTGTTACATAAAATATTAGCAATAAATGTTTAATAAGTGAATTCAATGATAATTACGAGCTTGTCAAACAATATTACAAAATGCTCTTACACATTATAAATTTTAAACATAAGTTAAAATTCTCTTTCTATATTTATCTTTATCAATTGTGATGATACATCATAACTCCCTAAATAAAACAACAATTATCTTGTCCATGTGGAAACCAACATTGTCCGCCTTTCTCAAATCCCTTTCTAAGATATTCTGTACCTTAATTTGAAGGGTTAATACTACTTTACCCCCTGCCATATAGGCGAGATTCGATTTACCCCCCTCTAAAAAAAAAACTTATTGGACAAACCTTGCAAAATAAAGATTCCATCAAATTTGACCCTGATCAATTTTTTTAACCAAGATTCTTAGAATCTTGCCTACATGACATTTTTGGTAGTGCTGACTGTACAACACATAAGCAATGTGGCACAGTCAGCACTGCCACGTGGAATTTAATTTTTTTAAAATTTTTTTATTGATTTTTTTTATTTTTATTTTTTAAATTTTTTGTTGATTTTTTTTAATTTTTTTTATTATTTTTTTTAAAAATAAATTTAATATTTTTTTTGTTGATTTTTTTTTTAAAAAAAATTTATTATTTTTTTAAAAAAAATATTTGACAGTACCTGCGGATTTACATACGAATTTGACAATACCCGCGGATTTACCTACAGATTTAAAAATACCTCCGGATTCACCTACGGATTTGACAATACCTGCGGATTTACCTACAAATTTGACAATACTTGCGCCTTTAAAAATACCTGCGAATTTGACAATACCTGCGGATTTACCTGCGAATTTACCTGCGGATTTACCTACAAATTTGACAATACCTTGGGATTTACCTTTAAAAATACCTGCGAATTTGACAATACCTGCGGATTTACCTGCGAATTTACCTGCGGATTTACCTACGAATTTGACAATAGCTGCGGATTTACCTACGGATTTAAAAATACTTGCGGATTTACCTGCGAATTTGACAATACCTGCGGATTTATATATAATAAAAATAAATTTTAAATAATAATTAAAAAAATTTGGAAAAAATATTAATTTTTTAAAAAAAAAAAATTAATAAAATTTTTTTTAAAAAAAAATCAACAAAAAAAATTAAAAAAATCAATAAAAAATTTAAAAAAAAAAAATTAAATTCCACGTGGCAGTGCTGACTGTGCCACATTGCTTATGTGCTGTACAGTCAGCACTACCAAAAATGCCATGTAGGCAAGATTCTAAGAATCTTGGCCAAAAAAATAGATCAGGGTCAAATTTGGTGGAATCTTTATTTTGCAAGGTTTGTCCAATAATTTTTTTTTTAGAGGGGGGTAAACCGAATCTCGCCTATATGGCAGGGGGTAAAGTAATATTAACCCTAATTTGAATTACAAACATTCATGCTGCAAGCTGATGGTTGTCCGTTTCTTCCGTAAGGACAATCTAGTTGTGCAGGAGTATCCAAACTAGTGGCAATTTCTGAAACAAACATAAATGAAAAAAATATATGCACACAAGTTCACCTCATCAATATTATGCAATAGTTAATTTGATGGATATTTACCTAGTAGCTTTATTTTTTTAATTTTTGGTCCTTGGATTATTTTTTATTTAATTTCTAGTCCTTATTCTTTTATTTTTTTCGAGCAAAATTATTTTATATTTTTATTGGTCATTGTAATATATAGCATAATAAAGTTTTGGTACATATGTCATGGATATTGAAGAGATTGAAATAAAATATGTTACATATTACAAGGACAAAATCAAAAGAACAATGACAAAAACTAAAAATAAATTCATAAATAAATTTATAAGGACCAAAACAAAAGAACATTGACAAAAAATAAGATAAAAAATGTTTCCAAGAACCAAAACTAAAAAAGATTCTAGAAATTAAGTATAGTATTTTTAAGTAACCACTAGTCCTATTGGCCTTAATTATTTATTAGTAGAAGACCCGTGCGTCCGCACGGGTAGATTCATTCATATCTTAGATCATTTAAGACTTGGTGGTTACTAATATATAATTGTTATTATAAAATCATTAATAACTGCAAATATTATAAATAAATATGTAACAAATTAATAATAATATCAATATGTTTAATAACTATAAATATTTATATATTTTTTATTAAAATAAAAAAGATATTGAGTTGATAGTGATCCGTAAAAATAGTGTATTTAAGTGATAAAATTTACTAGAGTTATTAAAATTTACAAATATCACTTTCATAATTTCTTTATAATAAAATAATAAATTAATAATTTTAATGATAAAATTTATCGAAATTTTATTACAAATTACAAAATGAAAAATTATGAAGTAAGTCTTTCTACGGTTGTTGCATAGATTTGCATAGATACACTGTAAAATATTGTTTTTTTTTTTAAAACTTTTTAAGGGTAATTAAAATAACGGTGTCCATTGATTCAATAAAAGCAAGGGCTTAGCTTATTATTAGTACTTACAATTTGAGCATAGAAGTATCAATTAATGACGGGGAAGTAGAAAAAAGCAATGGTCTCTAACTATCTTGGGAATGGCATAATATTTTCATCACTATGTTAATTTCATGTTCCTATTAGGGGTGGATAAATTTTATCCGTATCGTTGATTATTTTGTACAATCAGATCGGGTTGGATTGGGTGTCAGGTCGATTTAGTTTTTTAATTTAGGTGTTATAGGGTTGTTTCGGTCGAGCTCAGATGATTATTTTAGATCCGTCAAAAATCGAATTCGACCTAACTCAATTAATATTTATTTTATTTACTTTTATTACTTTAAGGCTAACCTATTATAAAAAAAAAATCACAATATTGTCATATTATTATCATTTTTATATTTTAAGGATAACGTTGTGTTATCACACTAATATAAGAACATGCACTATAAAATTTTAAATGTTATTTAATTTATACTTTAAAGTGTGATAATGACCAAAATAATGTCAATAATATTAAAATTGTTATCACATAATAATGATAATAATAATAATAATAATAATAATAATAATAATGATAATAATCAATAATAAAAATAGTTATTTGTTTTAATTATTCTAAAATTTTATTTTATTTTTTACAATTAAAAAATGAATATGTGAAATTTTATAAAAAAAAATAGTCATTTTAATGAGTTTATTGCAATAAATATTAAACCGATAAAATCCACCTGACTTATCCACTTAACTAATTTAACCAATCCGACGAAAACCAAAAAAATTTCGGTCAAAATTAGGTTATTAAAATAAAACTGTGGTTTACGTCGGATTTAAATTTTAGGCCCAAGATCGACCCAAACCGACTGATTGTCCACATCTAGTTCCTATTACTAATCATATACCATATTATGATAATTGAAATCAAAACTTGTTAAAAATAATAAAGTACACCGTAAAATATATTAAAAGACTGCAACTTATAATGTTACAATGTTCACCTTAAAATAGAGTGGTTGAAGTCGCAATATCGCCGAGGAGGAACAACAAAGGAAGACGTTTCGGTTTCGCAAGATTCAAGGAGGTGGAAGATGTCAAGATGCTTGGGGTTCGCTTAGATAACGTCCAAATTGCAGGTAACAAAATTCATGCTAATCCTCCTAGATTTGTTAGAGGTGAAGTGCTGAATGGGTTGAAGAGGAGTTCGGGGACGAAAGGAAGGCGTGGCCCGGTTCTGTTTCAATCCACAGAGTCGCAAAAGGGAGTGTCTGGAGATTTTGGGGGGAGGAAAGTGGGTAGGAGTTATGCCGAAGTTGTTCAAAAGGTTAATGTCGAAGCAGGGATCTGTCAGAACTTGCCTAGCTCACTGATTTTTTCATCTAAAGAGGAGGACAGGAAGCGGTTTAGCAAGGCTTACATGGGCAGAGTTAAAATACCAGGCTCTGCTTATAATATTCAAACACACTTTGGTATGGAGGGTATGTTCACGGTTAAGGTGTCACCTATGGGAGGAAACATGTGTTTATTGGAAGATAGGGAACCTAGTTTCATAGAAGATATGATTGGAGAGGGAGAATCATGGTGGAAAGACTGGTTTGTGGACATTAGAAGATGGAAAGACGCAGACAGGGACGAATCTAGAGTTGTGTGGCTTAGAGTTTTCAGAATCCCGCCTCTCGTATGGAATTCTGACTTCTTTGTGGCTCTCGGTGGAACTTTGGGTGAGTTCATTTGTATTGATGAACATACAGCTAGTGGTGAATGCTTCGATGTGGCTCGTGTCATGGTGAGATTGAAATTGTTTGCTGCTGTCCCGGATTCTTTAAAGGTGATTATAGATGATGTTCCTTTCTCGCTGTTGCTTAAAGAGGATAGCTATGGTTCGCCGTGGGCTTCTACAGATATTCCTAAAACTCAAAACCCTGGCCCCGAGTCTACGGATTCGGATGATATTTTGTCAAACGATTTACAGGTGGAATCCGATTTTTCTGGGGAAGATTTTATGGAAGATAATTATGGGTTGCTTCCGGTTGTCAATTCTGTTAAAAATCCTAGCTCTTCTCATTTCTTAGGGAAAAAAACAGTATTGGGTGTCGAGGAGAGGGAGAGGAGAATCATAGTGTAGGAGGGGGAAGACTCAATCAGAATGGGTTCTTTGAATCTGTTGATAGTAGCTTCGATGAAGCTGTTCGGGCGGTGAAGGATAAGGAGAGAGTGGATGGGGGTAAAGGGAAGCTGGTGATGAACAGGGTGGGGATTGTTGATGGTGGGTTAGGGGGTCCATGAACGAGTTGGTGGGTCAGAATTCCAGGCAGGATTTTAACGTTTCCCATGAGAAAAAGCAGTCCTTTAATTCTGTTTCTCAATCCGTTTCTCAATCTGTGGTAGGGTGCAGTGTTATAAAGGAGAGGGCTGGAAGAAGTAACGAGCAGGGAGTGTTTAAAGGTGAATTAAAAACAAAAAAGTTGAAGTAAAAATGGTTGAAGGATAAGGTGGGCAGGGGCGGTAGAGTTTATTCTAGTGGAAGGAATAGCTGGGCAGCCAAGAATAAAGGGAGCAGTGGCGGTGTAAATTCTTTTCCTGGGGTTGCTAATTCTTTTGATGGTGGGTCTATGACGGCAGTTTATGGGAGGCATAGTGAAGAATCCGACATTTGTAGGAATAATAAGAAATATGGGGTATGTTGGATGGTAAAATTAAGGAGAAATTGTTGGAGGATATTATAGGGTTGGGTGTGGTAGATATGGAGGGTGTAGGTAATTTGGAAAGAAGAATTGCGTCATTAGAGAATGAGGAGGTTATAACAAAGGAGGGTGGGAGGGTGTTAAAAAAGTTGACCTTATGATTATCAGAAGCTTTAATATAAGAGGGGGGATGAATGCTCTAAAGAGGAGGAGAATTAGCGCCATTATTAAAAAAGGGAATGCGGATGTTTTCATGATTCAAGAGTCCAAGATTTCTTGTTTAAATAAGGAGACGGCTAGAAGTTTTTGGAGTAACACGGAGATCGGTTATTCTTTCTCGAATGCTACGGGTATGTCGGGAGGTCTTATTACGCTTTGGAAAGTTGGAGATGTGTATGTTCTATATAGTTTTAAAGGTGAAGGGTTCTTGGGTATCAAAGTGGTGTAGAAGGGGGAGGTGTACTACTTGGTTAACATTTATTCCTCATGTGAATTTGTCAAAAAAAGGAGGATGTGGGATTCTTTGTTGGATTTGAAGGCCAAATTTAATGATGGAGAGTGGATTATGGGAGGGGACTTCAATGCTATCAAAGATAGGAGGGAGAGGAAGGGAAGATCGTTAGTGGTAAAGAAGAAGGAGGTGGAGGCTTTTTCGGAGTTTATTCAAAAGAGTGCTTTGATTGACATTCCGTGCAAAGGAAAGAAATTTTCTTGGTATAGTGGTGATGGGAAGTCTATGAGTAGAATCGATCGTTTCCTTGTGGCTGATAACACAGTTAGTAGATGGGGTGTGGTAGGTCAATTTATCGGTGATAGAGATATTTCAGATCATAGCTCGGTGTGGCTTATGTCGGATGTATCTAATTGGGGCCCAAAACCATTTATGTTCTATAATGAATGGTTTTCTCATGATGCTTTGTTGCCTTTTGTGGAGGTTGAGTGGAAGAAGATGGTGGTTTATGGTAGAGGTGATTTTGTCTTAAAAGAGAAGCTTAGGCTTTTCAAGGATATTCTTAGGAGGTGGAACACGGAGGTTTTTGGGAGAATTGACTTGGAGGTGGAAGAGGGCGTGAGAGATCTTAACTTGGCCGATGATCTTCTAGGGACGGATGATGGCTCTTTACTTTCGGTTACTTTGGAGAGGAGGAAAGAGGCGTCTAGTCGTTTTTGGAGGAATATGCGGATAAAAGAGAATATGCTTCTCCAAAAGTCTAGATTAAAGTGGATGAAGGAAGGGGATGATAATAGTCGGTTTTTTCACAAGGTGATTAAGAAGAAGAGTAGGATTAAACATATTGGTCCTATTCTTGCGGGGGGGGGGGGGGGGGGGGGGGGGGGGGGGGGAGTATGGCGGTTTCGGTGGAAGAGGTTAGGGAGGCGGTTGTGGATCATTTTGGTAGAAAATTTGTGGAGGTGGATGAGAGAAGACCTTGTTTGGAAGGAATTCAAATGAAGAGCATTAAGAAAATCAAATTCAACAAAAGAAAATCTTAGTTAGTTATAATTTATTCAAATAACCTAAATATTAAAACATCAAACATTCTTTGCCATCTTCTTCAATAAGTAAGACCTCAATTTTAATTAAACAAAAATTATAGTAAAATAAAACATGAACAATTGAAATTTAAGTTAACCAGCAAAACTAATTTCATTTATCTTTAAAATATTCAGGCCCAGTTTGGGGTTTTGAGGTAAATCGAGAACATAGAAGAGCATAGGGAAGAAGATTGAGAATGAGTAAAAAAATAAGGTTTTGAAGAGATAAATAGAAGGTGTTGGATCCCGATTTAAAAACACGTTTTATATTTATATGTACCCACCCTAAAACATTTACAATAATGGAATGGTGAGGAGGTTGTTGAAATTAGAAGTTGTGTTGTTGGTGGCAGAGGAGATCGTACTCTCTTTTCTCTTTAGATAACATGTCTCGACTTTGAACCAAACTAGGGAAACTTCTATTTTGAAGAAATGCATTTCAACAATAACCAATTATAATAATAAATTCCAAATAATTAAAAAAAAATTCATGTCAGATTAATACATCTGGCTAGATAGCCATGTTTGCATTAGTTTACGTTTTTTTACAAAATTTAATAGAAAATACCAATTAGACTAACAAAA
Organism: Vicia villosa; assembly: GCF_029867415.1. Taxonomy (NCBI): domain Eukaryota; kingdom Viridiplantae; phylum Streptophyta; class Magnoliopsida; order Fabales; family Fabaceae; genus Vicia; species Vicia villosa. Next base: position 218,274,303 of record NC_081182.1, on the reverse strand, counting down.
GTCTTTTTAAAGGACTAACATAAATATGATAAAATTTATGTAGAAAAATATTAAAGCATTTAAGAGTGAATTTAATATAACTTTAAAATTTAGTAATCATCATTGAGCTACTTGAATTAATCCTGAAAAACAAGCTCTATAAGAAGTGACAACATAATTTTTTACTTTACAGTCCTTAAAATAGTATTATAGTATTGTGAAACCATCAAAAATAAAAAAGCATACCAAACACCAACATCATCTTTCTAGGTCCTTTAATTGTTGAATTAGTGATCTTATCTTGATCACCAAAGGCATGCCTTTCGATACATATTAAATTTGTCCAACTTGGCAATGTTAAGATCTTCACACACTTCCATTATAGTTGCATATAAAAACTATAATAGAAGCTAGAAAAGTAATTAGAACAAAAATGTAGTAAAAAAAAACACCAATACAGTATCATCTCGTAAAACATTAAAAAAAAAATTCAACAAACCTCAATTACAACTGGAAATATTTCAAGCCATAGGTCTTCCTACAAAATCAAATTCAACCAAAGAAAATCTTAGTTAGGTCTAATTTATTCAAATAACCTAAATATTAAAACATCAAACATTCTTTGCCATCTTATTCTTTATAATATTAAAAAGAAAGATTTTTATTAAGCATTAAAAGCTACACAATAGGAAACACCTCAATTTTAATTAAACACAAATTATAATAAAATAAAACATGAACAGTTGAGATTTTAGTTAACGAGCGAACCTAATTTCATTTATCTTTAAAATAGTCAGGCTTAGTTTGGGGTTTTGAGGTAAATCAAGAATAGAGAAGAGCATAGGGAAGAAGAAGATTGAGAATGAATAAAAAAATAAGGTTTTGAAGAGGTGAATAGAAAGTGTTGAATCCCGATTCAAAAACACGTTTTATATTTATATGTACCCACCCTAAAACATTTACAATAATGGAATGGTGAGGAGGTTGTTGAAATTGGAAGTGATGTTGTTGGTGGCGGCGGAGATCGTACTCTCTTTGCTCTTCAGATAACATGTCTCAACTTTGAACCAAACTAGGGTTACTTCTATTTTGAAGAAATGTGTTTCAACAATAACCAATTATAATAATAAATTTCAAATAATAAAAAATCCATGTCATATTAATACATCCGACTAGATAGCCATGTATGCATTTGTTAACGTTTCTTTACAAAATTTAACAGAAAATTCCAATTAGACTAACAGAAGTCTTTTTAAAGGACTAACATAAATATGATATATTTTATGTAGAAAAGCCTTAAATTTTTTAAGAGTGGATTTAATATAATTTTAAAATTTAGATCATTGAATTAACATTATAAAACTTTGTTACATAAAACATTAGCAAGAAATGTTTATTAAGTGAATTCAATGATAATAACGAGCTTCTCAAACATCACAAAATGTTCTTACACATTATGAATTTTAAAGATAAGGTAAAATTTCTTTTCTATTTTTATTTTTATCAATGGTGATGATACATCATAATTCACTAAATAAAACAACAACAATTATCTTGTCCATGTGGAAACCAACATTGTCCACCTTTCTGAAATCCCTTTCTAAGACATTCTGTACCGCAATTTGAATTACAAACATCTATGCAGCAAGCATCTGGTGGTCCGTTTCTTCCGTAAGGACAATCTAGTTGTGCGGGAGTATCCAAACTAGTAGCAATTCCTGAAACAAACATAAATGAAAAAACATATGCACATAAGTTCACCTCATCATCTGTTTTTAAAAATTTAATCTATTATTATTGTTACTTCATACACTATAATTGAAGCATGCTGATTTAACATATAAAAGTTTTTAATCTCTATGAAAAATAAGGACTATGATAACTAAAATAAATAAATTTCAATATAAACCAGTAAATTATTAAGTAAAAAAACAAAACTTAAAAAGGATAGAACTGACTTCTCCCATTACCTGAAATCAAAATCAAAGTAAAGCATAAAACACTGAAAAGAAATGAAGATTGATAACTTTGAGAACTCATTTTGCTGGATTTCACCTTATATTATATATTTTTTGTGTAACAAGGCTAAGGTCTTCTCTATTATATAGGCACAAAATGTTTTACTACTGTAATAAATATTAATATTTTATTTAGTAAATTATATACTTTATCACAACTCCTTTTTTAAAATTAAAGCATATATAATATTGAAATACATAAATGCCATCATTTTAAGTTTAATAAATCAAAAGTAAATTAATAATGAATGTGTGGATCACTTTTTGTAAAATTTTTTAAATTTGTTCTAAAGGATTTGTAGTCCATGGTTTTGGTGGTGGTATTTTTTTGGGAGGCTTCTTGTGCGGATCTTGTTTTCTAGATTCAACAATAGTTGATTTGATGGATATTTTCCTGGAAACTTTATTTTTTTTTAATTTTTGGTCCTTGGATTATTTTTTATTTTATTTCTAGTCCTTATTATTTTATTTTAGTTCTAGAAAAATTAATTTATATATTTATTGGTCATTGTAATATATATCATAATATAGTTTTGTTCATATGTCTTGGATATTGAAGAGATTCAAATAAAGTATGTTACAAATTACAAGGACAAAAACAACAAAACAATGACAAAAACTAAAAATAAATTCATAAATAAATTTATAAGGACCAAAACAAAAGAACAATGACAAAAAATAAGATAAACAAATGTTTCCAAAGACCAGAACTAAAAAATATTCTAGATGTTAAGTCTAGTATTTTTAAGTAACCACTAGTCCTATTGGCTAAATCTTGGTGATTTGTAGAACTTAGCCTTAATTAGTTATTTGTGTGAGCCTCCCCTCTATGGATGGTTGTGGTACCTCACATTTGACTCATTGCCTTCTAATATGTGGCACATTTAGGTTGCTTTGTATATGTGAACAACGTTTTATTAAGATTGGCGTTCCTCAATTTGCATCCTTTTTTGTTATTGGCACCATCATCAAGGAGAATTATTGTAATATACAACTGTCATTTTCTAATGTGTTATGTTGGAGTCTAATGTGCTGATGACAACAATAAACCCTCATAGACTTTGTAAAAAAACCGATCAAATTCATTTACGTTCAAACTTAATTGTCCTACTATTGACATATGGAAAGGCTACGATAAAAGACAATGAAGATCCAACCTCATATGTGGTGTACATAGCCAATGCAACACCTCCTTCCCCGGTAAAATTTTAAACTTCTCCTTGGCTTCTAGAACTACAATTGAAGAATCTGTAAAAATAATCATCATTGGGAAACTTGAATTAATCCTGAAAAAATAAGCTCTATAAGAAGTGACAACATATTTTTTTACTTTACAGTCCTTAAAATAGTATTATAGTATTGTGAAACCATCAAAAATAAAAAGCATACCAAACACCAATATCATCTTTCTAGGTCCTTTAATTGTTAAATCAGTGATCTTATCTTGATCACCAAAGGCATGCCTTTCGATACATATTGGATTTGTCCAACTTGGAAATGTTAAGATCTTCACACACTTCCATTATAGTTGTATATAAAAACTATAATGGAAGCTAGAAAACTAATTAGAACAAAAATGTAGTCAGAAAAAACACCAATATAGTATCATCTTGTGGGTGGAGAGGGAGGAATGAGAACGTTTGTGATAGGTGAAGAAGGAGGGGTAAGAACATTGGTTTGGGGAGAAAACGAAGGTGTGAGAACATGGGTGAGTTGAGGTGATTATGTTGGGGCTGTTTCTGGTAGAATTTCTGGTTGAGGGGTAACCGGAACTTCTGTTGGTACAAATTCTGAATTTAAAACAGAGACAGAGACAGGTTCAGAAATATGAATACCTTTGGACATATTCTGAAGAGCTTCAAATTCAGCTTCAAGTCTTTTCTGCTTCTTCTTCTTCTTCTCATACACAGTCTTCGCCTTCCCAAGAGAAATTTCTCTTCTTCTGGCAGTATCCAGTCTCTCTTTCTCTCTATCCACAGCTTCTTGACCTTCAACTTCTTGAGTTACAATTTCTTGATTTTCTTTTTCTTGCTGATTCACAGCTTCTGGAATCTCTTCTTCTTCATCCGAATCTTCTATTATTAATTTTCTTTTCTTTTTCTTCTTCTATTCTACTTCCTTTCCATCTTCTACATTCTTATTTTTCTTCAACTTTCTCTTATTCTTCTTCTTTCTCTCAGCAGCTTCTTGTTCATTATTTTCATTTTCAACTAATAATTCCTGATTTTCTTCAGCAATAACTTCTCTTTCAGCAGCATTCTCATCAACTACTGCAGCAGCTTCTTCTTGGGTTTCCTTCTCCTGGTTAACAGAAGGACGATCAAACTTACGCTTTGTCCTTCTTTCTTTACTTGCAACAACTTCTGGTGCAGCTTCTGAAACATCTTCTGAAACTGCAGGCCTGGAAGTGGAAGCTTTCTTACGACCACCTTTAGCAGGAGCATCTTGAGCACCACCTTCCTTGAGAGTGTCAAGATATAGAGCCTTAACTTCTGGCAGCTCGCTTCTGAAAAACGTTTCAAACTCAGCAAGAACATGACTTCTTCTACTTCTTGCTCCAGGGAGAGGTTGAGGAATGACTCTAACAGCTTGAATAAGATTCATCTTTATCAAGGTGTGGGCATTCAAGCAGCTTCCTGTATCAGTAACAGGATCCTTGATAATTCCTTGAGCTTCCAAGTCTTCAATAGTCTTGGTATGAACTAGAAGATTGGTAATTATTCTTCCAAAGGGAATAATGTTACCTTTCTTCGTTCTGAAGGCATTTCTGGAATCCCTTACAATATTCCACATATGATTGAAGATTATGTAGATAATATCAACCTTCTTCTGAGTGCCAATGCAGTACAGAATGTATTGCTGCTCTTTGTTGACAAAATCTGGGGAGTGGGTTTATTTTCTGTGATAGAAACACCCTAGAAGAATCTTGGTCCAGACTTTGTAAAGATCATTCATATCTTTGGCACGCTTTGTTTTCTCTACATCTGTGTATAGAACAATCAGAACGGCATCCCAATCTGTTCTCTGATAAGATTCAAAGACACCTTCAGGGTTTCTTAAATCGAACATCATCCTCAGAATGTTCTCAGTGATGACAACCATTCTTCCATGAACAAAAGATATAATAGCTTTAGGGGCTACTACAGCATGAACCCAAAATTCCTTTACCAGTTCTGGGTAAACCGGTCCACAGAACTCAGAAAACAATGACGTCCACCTTTGAAATAGCATGTCATCCTTGAGATGAAACTCATGTTCCTCAAGACTATCAAAATCAACCACTAATTCACAAATCACTTCCAACTCATTCCTAGGAATCGAGCAAGTGACTACAGGAACAATCTGTTGATCTTCTCCTTGTTGACGTTGCTGAGAAGATGAACCAATGACTTGTGATGAAGAAGCATCCATTTTAGCACAATTGAGATTACTGGATTTCTTTTTGGTTTTGTGTTTAGGGTTAGAGAAAAGGGCAAACAGGTTGCAGAAATGCATGCAAGAAGAGAGAGAATGAGAGCGAAAAAGATAAACGTTATGATTTGAAATGAATATATATAGAGGCGGATTTGAAAAAGAATGCAATAAATTTATGAGAATGAACAGTTATAGAATCAATTGAAATCAAATGCATTAAATGATGAGTGACGTTAGGTGAGAGAACGTGATATTTGAAATGATTTACACAGTTACCTAGGGCGGCGTCCCATCAGTTTCACGCACGCTTTTACCTATCGTGTGAACACGTGTTCACCATCAGAAAGCGCTTGGTGACAGCTGTGTTACATAGAATTCGCTTCTGATGAAGGATAGAACTTCTCATCTTCTGATTCTGATCAATTGTTCTGACTACCATTCTTTAGAAAGGATCTAGTTCTGATAGGATCATCCTTCTTTCCAAGAATGACATCTTCTGAGTAAGAAGATGTGAGTCTAGAAGATCTTCTGACCGTTGGCTCTTCAGAAATTCTGAGATTCTCTAAAGACGCAGCAACTTGATCTTCTGATCCTTTGCTTCTGAGATCTTCAGCTTCTGATACTTTGCTTCTTGGTTCTTCAGCTTCTGATATATCAATATCTAAATCTGCAAAATTCTCAAACTGCTTTGTCTTTTCAAGACCAAGCTTATCATCAAATCTAATATTGATTGATTCTTCTACAACCAATGTTTCAGTATTGTATACTCTGTAGCCTTTAGAGCGTTCAGAATATCCAAGAAGGAAACACTTTTGTGCCTTAGAATCAAACTTACCAAGATGATCTTTAGTATTCAGAATGAAACAGACACATCCAAAAGGATGAAAATATGAAATGTTGGACTTTCTGTTCTTCCACAATTCATAAGGAGTCTTATTTAGAATAGGTCTTATAGAGATTCTATTCTGAATATAACATGCAATATTTATTGCTTCTGCCCAGAAGTGCTTAGCCATATTGGTTTCATTGATCATGGTTCTGGCCATTTCTTGTAGAGTCCTATTCTTTCGCTCTACAACTCCATTTTACTGTGGAGTTCTAGGGCAAGAGAAATCATGGGCAATGCCATTTTCTTTGAAGAACTCCTTAAAGAATCTGTTCTCAAATTCGCCACCATGATCACTTCTGACCTTTATGATTTTCCACTCCTTCTCAGATTGAATCTGAGTGCAGAATTCAAAGAACACTGAATGAGACTCATCCTTATGTTTTAAGAACTTTACCCAAGTCCAGCGGCTATAATCATCTACGATGACTAATCCATATTTCTTCCCTCTGACAGATGCTGTTTTTACTGGTCCAAACAGATCAATGTGCAGAAGTTCTAGCGGCCTAGAGGAAGAGACAACATTCTTAGATTTGAATGCAGGTTTGGAGAACTTGCCCTTCTGACATGCTTCGCAAAGAGCATCTGATTTATATTTCAGATTTGGGAGACCTCTGACCAGATTTAGTTTGTTAATCTGAGAAATCTTTCTCAAACTAGCATGGCCTAATCTTCTGTGCCAGACCCATTGCTCTTCAGAAACAGACATAAGGCAAGTCACCTTCTGCTTCTTAAGATTAGAAAGATCAATCTTATAAATGTTGTTCTTTCTCTTGCCTGTAAATAGGATTGAGCCATCCTTCTGACTTACAGCCTTGCAAGACTTTTGATTGAAGATTATGTCATAACCATTGTCACTTAATTGACTTATGGACAATAAGTTATGCGCTAATCCTTCTACAAGAAGTACATTAGATATGGAAGGAGAGTTACCAGTACTTATGGTTCCAGAGCCAATAATCTTGCCCTTCTGATCTCCTCCAAACTTGACTTCTCCACCAGACTTAAGCATCAGGTCTTGGAACATAGACCTTCTTCCCGTCATGTGTCGCGAGCACCCAGAGTCCAGGTACCATGACATGTTGTGCTTTGTCTTCTTTGCTGCCAAGGATATCTGCAACAAAAATTATCTTCTCCTTAGGTACCCACAACTTCTTGGGTCCTTTCTTGTTAGTTTTCCTCAAGTTCTGATTGAACTTGGGTTTAACATAATAAACAACAGGAGGTACAGCATGATATTCCTTAGGTTTAGCAGCATGATATTTTCTAGGTTGTGTCACATGCTTCTTAGTGTGTGTAGCATGAAAGCTTTTGGCATGTGAAGTGATCCTAATATCATGTGAGTGGCCATATTTGAACTGATCATACAATGGCTTGTATGTGATTTTCATATCATCTACAGGTTCAAATTTGTGTGGGTTATCACCCTCATAGCCAACGCCAATCCTTTTGTTTCCAGAAACACCATATATCATAGAAGCAAGATGACTTCTGCCAATACTTCTAGATAAGAACTTTCTAAAACTCGAGTCATATTCTTTCAGAATATGATTGAGACTAGGAATGGATTTTTCTGAGTCAGAAGGAGATCCAATATCTGTGGATAATTTTAAAACTTTTTCCTTTATTTAAGAATTTTCCACTTCCAGTTTCTTAGTTTCAGAATCAAATAGCTTTTTCAGCTTTTTGTATTTGATACTAAGATGAGCCTTGACTCATTGCCTTCTAATATGTGGCACATTTAGTTGGCTTTGTATATGTGAACAACGTTTTATTAAGATTGGCGTTCCTCAATTTGCATCCTTTTTTGTTATTGGCACTATCATCAAGGAGAATTATTGTAATATACAACTGTCATTTTCTAATGTGTTATGTTGGAGTCTAATGTGCTGATGACAACAATAAACCCTCATATACTGTGTAAAAAAAATCGATCAAATTCATTTACGTTCAAACTTAATTGTCCTACTATTGACATATGGAAAGGCTACGATAAAAGACAACGAGGATCCAACCTCATATGTGGTGTACATAGCCAATGCAACACCTCCTTCCCCGGTAAAATTTTAAACTTCTCCTTGGCTTCTAGAACTACAATTGAAGAATTTGTAAAAATAATCATCATTGGGCAACTTGAATTAATCCTGAAAAAACAAGCTCTATAAGAAGTGACAACATATTTTTTTACTTTACAGTCCTTAAAATAGTATTATAGTATTGTGAAACCATCAAAAATAAAAAGCATACCAAACACCAACATCATCTTTCTAGGTCCTTTAATTGTTGAATCAGTGATCTTATCTTGATCACCAAAGGCATGCCTTTTGATACATATTGGATTTGTCCAACTTGGAAATGTTAAGATCTTCACACACTTCCATTATAGTTGCATATAAAAACTATAATAGAAGCTAGAAAAGTAATTAGAACAAAAATGTAGTAAAAAAAAACACCAATATAGTATCATCTTGTAAAACATTAAAAAAAAAAATTCAACAAACCTCAATTACAACTGGAAATATTTCAAGCCATAGGTCTTCCTACAAAATCAAATTCAACGAAAGAAAATCTTAGTTAGGTCTAATTAATTCAAATAACCTAAATATTAAAACATCAAACATTCTTTGCCATCTTATTCTTTATAATATTAAAAAGAAAGATTTTTACTAAGCATTAAAAGCTACACAATAGGAAACACCTCAATTTTAATTAAACACAAATTATAATAAAATAAAACATGAACAATTGAGATTTAAGTTAACGAGCAAACCTAATTTCATTTATCTTTAATATAGTCAGGCTCAGTTTGGGGTTTTGAGGTAAATCAAGAATAGAGAAGAGCATAGGGAAGAAGAAGATTGAGAATGAGTAAAAAAATAAGGTTTTGAAGAGGTGAATAGAAAGTGTTGAATCCCGATTCAAAAACACGTTTTATATTTATATGTACCCACCCTAAAACATTTACAATAATGGAATGGTGAGGAGGTTGTTGAAATTGGAAGTGATGTTGTGTGTGGCGGCGGAGATCGTACTCTCTTTGCTCTTCAGATAACATGTCTCAACTTTGAACCAAACTAGGGTTACTTCTATTTTGAAGAAATGTGTTTCAACAATAACCAATTATAATAATAAATTTCAAATAATAAAAAATCCATGTCATATTAATACATCCGACTAGATAGCCATGTATGCATTTGTTAACGTTTCTTTACAAAATTTAACAGAAAATTCCAATTAGACTAACAGAAGTCTTTTTAAAGGACTAACATAAATATGATATATTTTATGTAGAAAAGCATTAAATTTTTTAAGAGTGGATTTAATATAATTTTAAAATTTAGATCATTGAATTAACATTATAAAACTTTGTTACATAAAACATCAGCAAGAAATGTTTATTAAGTGAATTCAATGATAATAACGAGCTTCTCGAACATCACAAAATGTTCTTACACATTATGAATTTTAAAGATAAGGTAAAATTCCTTTTCTATTTTTATTTTTATCAATGGTGATGATACATCATAATTCACTAAATAAAACAACAACAATTATCTTGTCCATGTGGAAACCAACATTGTCCACCTTTCTGAAATCCCTTTCTAAGACATTCTGTACCGCAATTTGAATTACAAACATCTATGCAGCAAGCATCTGGTGGTCCGTTTCTTCCGTAAGGACAATCTAGTTGTGCGGGAGTATCCAAACTAGTAGCAATTCCTGAAACAAACATAAATGTAAAAATATATGCACATAAGTTCACCTCATCATCTGTTTTTAAAAATTTAATCTATTATTATTGTTACTTCATACACTATTATTGAAGCATGCTGATTTAACATATAAAAGTTTTTAATCTCTATGAAAAATAAGGACTATGATAACTAAAATAAATAAATTTCAATATAAACTAGTAAATTATTAAGTAAAAAAACAAAACTTAAAAAGGATAGAACTGACTTCTCCCATTACCTGAAATCAAAATCAAAGTAATGCATAAAACACTGAAAAGAAATGAAGATTGATAACTTTGAGAACTCATTTCGCTGGATTTCACCTTATATTATATATTTTTTGTGTAACAAGGCTAAGGTCTTCTCTATTATATAGGCACAAAATGTTTTACTACTGTAATAAGTATTAATATTTTATTTATTGGTCATTGTAATATATATCATAATATAGTTTTGTTCATATGTCTTGGATATTGAAGAGATTCAAATAAAGTATGTTACAAATTACAAGGACAAAAACAACAAAATAATGACAAAAACTAAAAATAAATTCATAAATAAATTTATAAGGACCAAAACAAAAGAACAATGACAAAAAATAAGATAAAAAAATGTTTCCAAAGACCAGAACTAAAAAATATTCTAGATGTTAAGTCTAGTATTTTTAAGTAACCACTAGTCCTATTGGCTAAATCTTGGTGATTTGTAGAACTTAGCCTTAATTAGTTATTTGTGTGAGCCTCCCCTCTATGGATGGTTGTGGTGCCTCACATTTGACTCATTGCCTTCTAATATGTGGCACATTTAGTTGGCTTTGTATATGTGAACAACGTTTTATTAAGATTCGCGTTCCTCAATTTGCATCCTTTTTTATTATTGGCACTATCATCGAGGAGAATTATTGTAATATACAACTGTCATTTTCTAATGTGTTATGTTGGAGTCTAATATGCTGATAACAACAATAAACCCTCATAGACTTTGTAAAAAAACCGATCAAATTCATTTACGTTCAAACTTAATTGTCCTACTATTGACATATAGAAAGGCTACGATAAAAGACAATGAAGATCCAACCTCATATGTGGTGTACATAGCCAATGCAACACCTCCTTCCCCGGTAAAATTTTAAACTTCTCCTTGGCTTCTAGAACTACAATTGAAGAGCTTGTAAAAATAATCATCATTGGGCAACTTGAATTAATCCTGAAAAAACAAGCTCTATAAGAAGTGACAACATATTTTTTTACTTTACAGTCCTTAAAATAGTATTATAGTATTGTGAAACCATCAAAAATAAAAAGCATACCAAACACCAACATCATCTTTCTAGGTCCTTTAATTGTTGAATCAGTGATCTTATCTTGATCACCAAAGGCATCCCTTTCGATACATATTGGATTTGTCCAACTTGGAAATGTTAAGATCTTCACACACTTCCATTATAGTTGCATATAAAAACTATAATAGAAGCTAGAAAAGTAATTAGAACAAAAATGTAGTAAAAAAAACACCAATATAGTATCATCTTGTAAAATATTAGTAAAAAAATTCAACAAACCTCAATTACAACTAGAAATATTTCAAGCCATAGGTCTTCCTACAAAATCAAATTCAACGAAAGAAAATCTTAGTTAGGTCTAATTTATTCAAATAACCTAAATATTAAAACATCAAACATTCTTTGCCATCTTATTCTTTATAATATTAAAAAGAAAGATTTTTATTAAGCATTAAAAGCTACACAATAGGAAACACCTCAATTTTAATTAAACACAAATTATAATAAAATAAAACATGAACAGTTGAGATTTAAGTTAACGAGCGAACCTTATTTCATTTATCTTTAAAATAGTCAGGCTCAGTTTGGGGTTTTGAGGTAAATCAAGAATAGAGAAGAGCATAGGGAAGAAGAAGATTGAGAATGAGTAAAAAAATAAGGTTTTGAAGAGGTGAATAGAAAGTGTTGAATCCCGATTCAAAAACACGTTTTATATTTATATGTACCCACCCTAAAACATTTACAATAATGGACTGGTGAGGAGGTTGTTGAAATTGGAAGTGATGTTGTTGGTGGCGGCGAAGATCGTACTCTCTTTGCTCTTCAGATAACATGTCTCAACTTTGAACCAAACTAGGGTTACTTCTATTTTGAAGAAATGTGTTTCAACAATAACCAATTATAATAATAAATTTCAAATAATAAAAAATCCATGTCATATTAATACATCCGACTAGATAGCCATGTATGCATTTGTTAACGTTTCTTTACAAAATTTAACAGAAAATTCCAATTAGACTAACAGAAGTCTTTTTAAAGGACTAACATAAATATGATATTTATGTAGAAAAGCATTAAATTTTTTAAGAGTGGATTTAATATAATTTTAAAATTTAGATCATTGAATTAACATTATAAAACTTTGTTACATAAAACATTAGCAAGAAATGTTTATTAAGTGAATTCAATGATAATAACGAGCTTCTCAAACATCACAAAATGTTCTTACACATTATGAATTTTAAAGATAAGGTAAAATTCCTTTTCTATTTTTATTTTTATCAATGGTGATGATACATCATAATTCACTAAATAAAACAACAACAATTATCTTGTCCATGTGGAAACCAACATTGTCCACCTTTCTGAAATCCCTTTCTAAGACATTTTGTACCGCAATTTGAATTACAAACATCTATGTGTAGCAACCTGCCCTAAAAATTTAGCTTTTAGATTCGCCACCTATTCTGAAGGGCGAATAGGAAACCCTACGCAGTATAGAGATCAGGGTAAGATACTATATTCAGGTCGAGGGAAGGTGTTAGGCACCCTCAACCCTTTCCTAAAGGCTAACATTTAAAGATAAAGGTTTATGTTTTCGAGGGTTAAATAATTAAGGGAAATGAAACGGAAAAAAAATGAGATTTAGGGGGAAGGGGACTCGCCTTGTTGCCAAGTGCCTACGTACCTCCTTATGGAGGATCAGAGTCTACGTAGTTCGGGGAAGGGTTGTACGCCTTTGAGTTTGAATTGTTTGAAGGCTTTTTGAATGGCCTATCGTAGTTTGCGATTTGAAAGGCATTTTGAATTGCCTGATTGGAAAGGATGAAAATCCGCAGTATCGTGGTTTAGTGTGTTTTGAATGTTTGTTTGGGCGTACAACCCTGATTTTAGTATGTACTATTAACCGCAATGATCAATAGGTTCGATCACCATAGTTAAAAGATTAGTAGTTGTATCGTTACCAATTCTAATTGATGGATTCAATTATCACTAATAACGAATAAAAGTATTTTTTAGGAATTTTAATAATTTAATTTGTATCATTACCCCTCGTAATCGATTGATTCGATTAAAAATAATAATGAATTAAAATGAAGAAAATAGGCTAATCATCGCAACCAATAAAAATGGTTGAAACCCTTTAGCCAAATAAGTTTATTTTAATTTATATTTAATTAAAGAATTAAATAGTTAATTGATTATTACCCATCACGACCGATTAATTCAGTCGAAACGAATAACAATTAAAATCCTAATATTTTGGCCAAATGGCCAATGGAATTGGGCAAACCCTAATGCTTTGATAAACCTATCTAGGGTTTTTTGAGATTTATAATTAATAATTAAAATTAATTAAACAAATTACTCGAAATAGTCGAACAATCAGGAATATAATCGGGAGGTAATCCTAATAGTAATTATATTATTGAAATTAAATTATATATATGATAAAAATAACTAAAATCAATTATACAAACAATATAAAACAAATAAAAAAAGAAACCTTGGGGCATTATTCATGTGCTGTACGTCCATGAGGGTTCATGGTGTGCCGCTGCTTGTGGATCCTTGGATCTGGGTTGCAGGAGATCGTATGGTGGGGGTGTGCGGACGTATGGTGGTCTTTAGTATATGCGCAGCGTAGGATCTGCGAGCTGATTGTAGTAAAATACATTAAGAAAATGGTTAGAAAAACACACATGACCTGGGATTGAACCCAGGCCACTCTGCTTATCCCCACAACGCTTCAACCATTTGAGCCAGCTTGCCACGCTGATAAACATGTAAACGCGAAGGATAATATATTAAACAAATCTGATTCAGAAATTCAAAATAAAAATTGCACGCCAGTACTGTTCATCCCCTTCGTGGGACTGGTTTTCTTTGCTACGGAAAAACCATGAAACCGCTACGTCTATGTTGGTAGCAATGGCCTGCAAACATTAATCTCATAAAACACAGCCGATATTATTTCAAACGAAACATATTCCAATCGTAAATCGTGTCCTGAGCATGATGCAAACATTAATTTAAGCTAATTCAGACTCTAATTAAAACCCCCCAATTTGAGAGCTTAAAACCCTAATAATGGTGAATCTTGGCATATGGACTTAGACTCAGATTAAATGGTACCGAAAGTTCATAAACATCACTATGAATGCAAATATATAATCAAAATCCATTCATAACTTCTGTATAATGAGAACCGAAACCAAATTTTATAGTCCAAACCATGAAGATTTGGCCGCGATTCCAAGGGTCTCGATTCTGGACAAGGGTCGGTACACCCTCAAGGACACCTCAGGAACGTGATTGGATCCATAGAAGTTCTTGAATCGGGCTCAGTACTCCCATCCGAAAATCCATTTTCCTCCACTTTTGAAGCTTTTTATGTTGGTCTTGGAAGCCGAAAAATCTCAGAAAAAAATCCCCTTTGTCTTAGACATGTTATCATTATATATTAGAGTCAATTAGGTCAACAAAAGCATGCTAAATCTTCTTGAATCAAATATTGACAAATTGAAGAATATTTGATTTCAAACTTTCCAAATTGGTCAAATTTGCACTAATCTTATGCCAATCATTCAATCACCAAATTTGCTTGATAATATGGAATAAATATTGATTGGGATGATAATTATAAATCCCCCTAACCAAATATTTGACTTTTATTGATTTATATAACTTTTAATCATTATTTAAATGAATAAAAATTAATATAAAATCAAATAATTATAAAAAAAAACGTGGCCTTAGGATACGACATTGGGGATTGCTTGAGGGACCTTTGATTGAATATAGGAGGGCAAATTTTGGGGTATGACAGCTGCCCCTGTTCAATCTTCTTAAACCTGAAGAGTCAGATAGGCACGTCTGCCTATCGTGGTCTAAAGGTAGAAGATGATTGAACACTGAAATGCCCTGAAATTTGCACTTATTGGGAAGGATGTTCTGCGGGAGATGGGCTTGAAGATGCCACCCAAGGTAAATACCATTTTTCGGGACATGAAGAAAATACTTTCTGGAAGGAACCAGATGCTTTGATTGTAGCATAGCCTAAAAAGGCAACCTGAATTTTATGCAATGTTATGATGCATGTAATGTATGATGCGGTAGGCCTCTCAAAATAAATGAGAGCGATGTATGCATATGCATTATGTATGAATGAAGTATGTTAGTTGAATGATGCATGATTGTTAGTTGAGATGTGTTAGTAGCTTTGAAAAGAAAGATAGAACCTTTGCTTGTTGTTGATGAAATTTTGGGGAACATCACTGCCGAGGGACTAACGTGATAAACCCAATTGAAGTATCGTTTGAAAAAAACTTGTGCTCGAGTGTAAGAGAAAAGAACCGTCCTGCTAAAGCCTGAGTCTTACATAGCGAGGACTTGTAAGAGGGATCACTTGTTATGATTCTAACAAGCTCACCTGCACCAATAGGGTCATTTGCGAGGGTTATGGCAAACTCACCTGCACCATTAGGATCATTTGCGAGGGTTATCGCAAACTCACCTGCACCAATAGGGTCATTTGCGAGGGTTATCGCAAACTCACCTGCACCATTAGGATCATTTGCGAGGGTTATCACAAACTCACCTGCACCATTAGGATCATTTGCGAGGGTTATCGCAAACTTACCTGCACCATTAGGATCATTTGCGAGGGTTATCGCAAACTCACCTACACCATTTAGATCACTTGCCCTAGTTCGGACGAGCTCACCTGCACCAAAGGAATTGCCTGCCATGATTCTGACAAGTGTACCTGCATGAAAGAGATTCACCTGTTTTTAGACTCACGACTCGAGGGTCGGAGACTGGGCTGTTGTCACAGTCAGACGGGAACTGACTACCAGACGGGAACTGGATTTTGATGTAACAGTCAGACGGGAACTGACTACCAGACGGGAACTGGATTTTGATGTAACAGTCAGACGGGAACTGACTACCAGACAGGAACTGGATTTTGATGTAACAGTCAGACGGGAACTGACTACCAGACAGGAACTGGATTTTGATGTAACAGTTAGACGGGAACTGACTACCAGACAGGAACTGGATCTTGATGTAACAGTCAGACGGGAACTGACTACCAGACAGGAACTGGATCTTGATGTAACAGTCAGACGGGAACTGACTTTGAAAATGATTTGGATGGCCAATAAAAATTGGGTTTTTTGTGATATGTGAATGCATTAGATGATATGCATATGCTAATGCGTATGTATGTATGCTGATGCGTGAAATGAACAGCAAGGTTTCTATCATCGGTGAGATTACCGGAAAACATCAATCAGGTGATTGGAAAATAAATCTCAGTAAGGTTACTGGCATCGGTAAGGTTAACGGAAAACAGGTGGACAATGTAGCTTAGCACCAGAGTTTTGAATTGGATGTTTGGATGTATGGGATAATGCTTATGCTTATGCATGTGTTGATTGATGTAATGTGTGGAATGAAGCAATGTCTTCTATAAGACTACCTGAAAAGGTTTTCCGAGATGGATATGAATATTTGTCTTAAAGAAGACTATCTGAAAAGGTTCTTAGCAAAGAATGAGGAATGTCTTTAAAAAGACCACCCAAAAAGGTTCGTAGAATGTCTTAAAGAAGACTGAAAAGGATGCCAAATCGTTTTGAAAAAGACTACCTGAAAAGGTACTTAGAACAAGAATGTCTCGAAGAGGACTACCTTAAAAGGTACTTAGAGAAAGAATGCCTTGAAGGAGACTACCTCAAAAGGAACTTAGAAAAAGGAATGTCTTGAAGAAGATTACCTGAAAAGGTACATAGAAAAAGAATGCCTTGAAAAAGACTACCTCAAAAGGTACTTAGAAAAGGAATGGCTTGAAGAAGACTAACTGAAAAGGTACTTAGGACAAGAATGTCTCGAAGAAGACTACCTGAAAAGGTACTTAGAAAAAGAAATGTCTCGAAGAAGACTACCTGAAAAGGTCCTTGGAAATGACTATGATCGTCTTAAATAAGACTGCTTGAAGAGGTTCCTAGAAAGGATGATGAACGCCTTAGCAAAGACTACTTGAAAAGGTTCCTAGAAAGGATTGTAGGATTTGTCTTAAAGAAGACTGCGTAAAAAGGTGTGGTGTAATGTATTAGCCAATGTATGTAATGCATGATTTGTATGTATTTGCATGATGCCCCAATGGTAGGTTGTTGATAACCAAGCGTATATAGCTCGCCGAGGTTGGATGGTCGTTGGATGCTAGCGCGATACCTATATATTTTTTTTTAACTTTGTAGTTAGGAGAAGGATTGATACGAGGTTGTAAAGCATGAAGATGCCTTTTCCTTTTGTTGCGCGTCTTATGGATTTGATATCCATTGCCCCAATATTTTCGCGGGAAAAGATGCTTATGAGGGAAGTGCCCCGGGAAACAACCTTGTCATATGCTTTGATGTTTAAATTGAAGGGTATGCCTTTGATCTCCAGGATATGGAGGGTTATCCATGGTTTTCTATCCGTTTTGAATTTATCCCATGCTTGACATGCCCCTGATTGAGATTCCTTCGAGATGTGACCCAAGTCAATTGAACCTTAGGAAGAATGCCCCTAGTTAATAGGATGTTTGATTGTATGCCCCTGTTTAGGAAAACCCTCTGGACGTGGTTTCCCCATTCAAGAGTCTTTATCAGAAATGATCGCCTTTGTGCTAAGTGTATATTCGTGGATGGCGTTGTACCCTTTGAGAAATAACTTTAATGTGATGCAAATGCAAGTTTTGAAATCGAAGGAGTGGATGATTAGAAATGAATGCTTGAAGAAGCGTAGTGATTAGCAATAGTTTTAACAAACTTTAGGAGTCAGTATAACCAATCCTGCTTGATATGCTTTCGTAGTTGACCTTGCCTCAATTAGGACTTTTGAATGTTGTAACTTGGCCTGGTTCATGTTCTATGAAACAATGGATATGAGGCTCAAAAATTTATTTATCCCACCCCTTTCTCCTTGATGTTCTCCAGATCCTAAAAATTCGCTTAATCCAATGAATGTGCTTTGTTTGCAAGAGAATCGTTTCAATTTCGATGTTGAGCAGAAGCCTTAGTAGAGATCCTTGCATTGATGAAAAAATGTTGTAAAGATCCAAGCATAGATGAGAAGCTTCGATGATTTAGCAGTCACAAGTATATCCTTTGTGTTTGCCTTTGTTTTGTCTTTATCCCTTATTTTTGCATGAATCAATTCCTTTGGATTTGATTCATCGGGATGCCCTAATTTTTGCCTAAGTCATTTTGTTTTCTTTCATGAAATTTTCCATTTTGACTTAGCGGGCATTTTTCTTTTGAAAGCTCCTTTTAAGATTTGATCCTTGGATATTGAATGTTGTGACTGCCATGTCGATTTTGATTTGTAAGCTTCACCTTTGACACTTCCTCGATCTTGAATGATGTAATGAGGAATGAGATGTTGTGAATGTTATCTCCATTTCTTCCTCAATCTCGGATGAACGCGAGGAAGAAGATATGCTTGAACCTTTGCTTGAATCCTTGCTTGGATTAACTGATTCTCTTGACAACCAAAGTACGCCATTGAATTAATTGAACTCTACCCTGCCCCTGGTTAAAATCAAGGTTTATTTGAAAAGTAGAAGCAAACTCCAACTCCTGGCTCGAGGGGGTGACGAGGGATTAACATCCTTATACCTCCACTGTTTAGGGATTTGAAACAATGCCTGTACATCGTCGGTTCGGTCTTACCTTGAAAGCATATATTTAGCTGGACTTAGTTATTTGTGTTCGTCATTCTCCCTCAAGTTTGTTAATAATTGGAAGTTGAAATTGAAATAGAATAGAAGGGTGCGAGTGGAAAGTCGTAGTAGAGAGCGAATGAAGCGAATGGATTGATTTCAAAACATGCATGATTTTTTTTATTGAATTACTATTCGAAAGATACAACGTTTTACATCAGATAATACTTTTGTGATCGTAGAGGTTACAACTTGAAATGATAAAACTATTGATCCTAGGGGCAATCTCCTTTGTGGGTTTGTTGACCTTGTTTCACTCCTTAGTTCGTGGACTCGTAGAAGTGAAGGGTAATCTGGAATTCTCCTTGGGCACGTCAAACCTGTCGGGAGTGAATTGTTAGCGGTGGGTTTTCGTCGTTTCGGAACTTCATGAGTTTCCTTAGACTGAACCTCTTTTGCTTTTCCATCGGATAGTATCACACCATTTGCAACCTTCAGCGCTTGTAAGAAAATCTATGACCCTTTTGCCCCTTGGCGTGGAATTAACACATGTCGATTTCCCTCCATCGTAGCTATGCATCTTTGTTCAGGGCGTTGCCCCAGTTGGACTAATCCTTGCTCGACGATAGCCTTTGTTGTATTTATAATCTTGTTTGGGAAAAGGCATGAACACGTGGTTGGCGTGGTGGAAGACATCCTCTTTTTGTAGTAAGGCCGAGATCGTTCTCAATAATTTATCTTCCTTTCTCCATAGGTGATGATCCTCTTATTTCTTTGTGAGCTTCGGGAAACCGGCTAGCACGGTAAGTATGGATGCGGGCGAAGGTAGAAATGCAAATGTGAATGTAAATGCATGAATGCATGAAAATGCGAATGCATGTGTATGCAAAAGGACTCCTTTATTTTTTTGCATATTATGAACCCTTATATGTAATGCAATGCGGACGTGCGACAAATATAATCCTAAGGATAACCTATGCGGATTTAGGGGTGACATTAGACCCTAATGAAATTATTGTAAGTTAGATATTATGACACGCCATTGGGAAAAGATTAGGAAGTACGCGGAAAGTAGCAACTGATGACCGTTCTGGACAATCACCAAGTCTCATGACCTTCGAGAGGTCGTTCGACGTGTACTTACGAAGATGTCCCTCGTGGGAAGGTTCTCTATGCGGAACACAACCTATCTAAGGACGATATAAGACGAAGTGAAATCCCTACAGGCTAGGGATTGAAGACGACTAAACAAAAATCCAAACCCTACAAGTTAGAGGGTGCGCGGGAATAAACACGGGTTGACTGTTCAAGACAGTTACCAGCTCTCATGGCCATCGCGAAGCCAATCAACGTGCGTTAATGAGGACGTCCTTCATGGGAAGGACACGTTGTTGTAGAAACACATGAGCGTAGAAGAAAATCCCTACGTGCTAGGGAGTTCGTAGGAGCAAGCATAGAGTGATCGTTCGAGACAATCACTTTATCTCATGGCCATCGAGAGACCAATTGACGTATGCTGACGAAGATGCCCTTCGTGCGAGGGATGCAATTTTGGAAAGGAATCCCTATAGGCTAGGGACGAAAGATGTAAGCACAGGGTGACCGTTCTAGACAGTCACTAGATCTCATGGTCATCGAGAGACCAATTGAAGTGCGTTAATAGAAATGTCCTTCGTGGGAGGGACGCGTAGTTGTAAGATATAGGAATGAACATCCCTACAGGCTAGGGAATACTTAAATGGTAATGTCCTTCGTGGGAAAGACATGGTCTTAAGAATTAGAGTCCCTACAGACTAGGGAATACGTAGGGATACCTGCAAAATTGAAACGCATAGATATTCGAAGTATATAAATTGCAAGCATATAGTAAGCACAAAAGCGCAAAAGTCCTAAGTTCATAGGTTCGACGTGGGGGGCTCTAGGGAGCCAACCTTTTAAAGGGGGGTTCTAGAAGGTCTCATGGGGTCGTTCGTAGCCTCCGAGACTTTTTGTCTCTTCGGATTTTAGAACAACTCATTTTATCCATGAGGTTCGAATTTTTGGGGTAGGTTCTCGGAGAGATCAGCCAAATATCCAGTCCTGCCCTCAACAAAGTCAAGCCTCGTTTTGGACATTTCCGAATACTCAACCCACTCCGAGTGGAGTTATCAATGAGACTCGTAGGCGATTCATACTCCCCTATTGATCTCAAAGTTAACTCCCACACTTAGGGTTTTAACATTACATAATGCCAGCAGTGTATATAAAAATATAACAATTAGGCAATTAAATATAAATATATTAACATAAACAATTAAATATAAACATATTATAAACAATTAAATATTTTTAGACAAAAAACAAAAAAAAAATAATTGCAAACCCTAAAAAAGGCGAATTAGCCAAACCCTAAAAAGTTGTCAAACCTAAACCCTGCCAAAACCTAAAACCTATAGGAGCACAGTATTCACCATTTAAGTTATCCCCAACAGAGTCGCCAGCTGTAGCAACCTGCCCTAAGAATTTAGCTTTTAGAGTCGCCACCTATTCTGAAGGGCGAATAGGAAACCCTACACAGTATAGAGATCAGGGTAAGATACTATATTCAGGTCGAGGGAAGGTGTTAAGCACCCTCAACCCTTTCCTAAAGGCTAACATTTAAAGATAAAGGTTTATGTTTTCGAGGGTTAAATAATTAAGGGAAATGAAACGGAAAAAAAATGAGATTTAGGGGGAAGGGGACTCGCCTTGTTGCCAAGTGCCTACGTACCTCCTTATGGAGGATCAGAGTCTACGTAGTTCGGGGAAGGGTTGTACGCCTTTGAGTTTGAATTGTTTGAAGGCTTTTTGAATGGCCTATCGTAGTTTGCAATTTGAAAGGCATTTTGAATTGCCTGATTGGAAAGGATGAAAATCCGCAGTATCGTGGTTTAGTGTGTTTTGAATGTTTGTTTGGGCGTACAACACTGATTTTAGTATGTACTATTAACCGCAATGATCAATAGGTTCGATCACCATAGTTAAAAGATTAGTAGTTGTATCGTTACCAATTCTAATTGATGGATTCAATTATCACTAATAACGAATAAAAGTATTTTTTAGGAATTTTAATAATTTAATTTGTATCATTACCCCTCGTAATCGATTGATTCGATTAAAAATAATAATGAATTAAAATGAAGAAAATAGGCTAATCATCGCAACCAATAAAAATGGTTGAAACCCTTTAGCCAAATAAGTTTATTTTAATTTATATTTAATTAAAGAATTAAATAGTTAATTGATTATTACCCATCGCGACCGATTAATTCAGTCGAAACGAATAACAATTAAAATCCTAATATTTTGGCCAAATGGCCAATGGAATTGGGCAAACCCTAATGCTTTGATAAACCTATCTAGGGTTTTTTGTGATTTATAATTAATAATTAAAATTAATTAAACAAATTACTCGAAATAGTCGAACAATCAGGAATATAATCGGGAGGTAATCCTAATAGTAATTATATTATTGAAATTAAATTATATATATGATAAAAATAACTAAAATCAATTATACAAACAATATAAAACAAATAAAAAAAGAAACCTTGGGGCATTATTCATGTGCTGTACGTCCATGAGGGTTCATGGTGTGCCGCTGCTTGTGGATCCTTGGATCTGGGTTGCAGGAGATCGTATGGTGGGGGTGTGCGGACGTATGGTGGTCTTTAGTATATGCGCAGCGTAGGATCTGCGAGCTGATTGTAGTAAAATACATTAAGAAAATGGTTAGAAAAACACACATGACCTGGGATTGAACCCAGGCCACTCTGCTTATCCCCACAACGCTTCAACCATTTGAGCCAGCTTGCCACGCTGATAAACATGTAAACGCGAAGGATAATATATTAAACAAATCTGATTCAGAAATTCAAAATAAAAATTGCACGCCGGTACTGTTCATCCCCTTCGTGGGACTGGTTTTCTTTGCTACGGAAAAACCATGAAACCGCTACGTCTATGTTGGTAGCCATGGCCTGCAAACATTAATCTCATGAAACACAGCCGATATTATTTCAAACGAAACATATTCCAATTGTAAATCGTGTCCTGAGCATGATGCAAACATTAATTTAAGCTAATTCAGACTCTAATTAAAACCCCCCAATTTGAGAGCTTAAAACCCTAATAATGGTGAATCTTGGCATATGGACTTAAACTCAGATTAAAAGGTACCGAAAGTTCATAAACATCACTATGAATGCAAATATATAATCAAAATCCATTCATAACTTCTGTATAATGAGAACCGAAACCAAATTTTATAGTCCAAACCGTGAAGATTTGGCCGCGATTCCAAGGGTCTCGATTCTGGACAAGGGTCGGTACACCCTCAAGGACACCTCAGGAACGTGATTGGATCCATAGAAGTTCTTGAATCGGGCTCAGTACTCCCATCCGAAAATCCGTTTTCCTCCACTTTTGAAGCTTTTTATGTTGGTCTTGGAAGCCAAAAAATCTCAGAAAAAAATCCCCTTTGTCTTAGACATGTTATCATTATATATTAGAGTCAATTAGGTCAACAAAAGCATGCTAAATCTTCTTGAATCAAATATTGACAAATTGAAGAATATTTGATTTCAAACTTTCCAAATTGGTCAAATTTGCACTAATCTTATGCCAATCATTCAATCACCAAATTTGCTTGATAATATGGAATAAATATTGATTGGGATGATAATTATAAATCCCCCTAACCAAATATTTGACTTTTATTGATTTAAATAACTTTTAATCATTATTTAAATGAATAAAAATTAATATAAAATCAAATAATTATAAAAAAAACGTGGCCTTAGGATACGACATTGGGGATTGCTTGAGGGACCTTTGATTGAATATAGGAGGGCAAATTTTGGGGTATGACAGCTGCCCCTGTTCAATCTTCTTAAACCTGAAGAGTCAGATAGGCACGTCTGCCTATCGTGGTCTAAAGGTAGAAGATGATTGAACACTGAAATGCCCTGAAATTTGCACTTATTGGGAAGGATGTTCTGCGGGAGATGGGCTTGAAGATGCCACCCAAGGTAAATACCATTTTTCGGCACATGAAGAAAATACTTTCTGGAAGGAACCAGATGCTTTGATTGTAGCATAGCCTAAAAAGGCAACCTGAATTTTATGCAATGTTATGATGCATGTAATGTATGATGCGGTAGGCCTCTCAAAATAAATGAGAGCGATGTATGCATATGCATTATGTATGAATGAAGTATGTTAGTTGAATGATGCATGATTGTTAGTTGAGATGTGTTAGTAGCTTTGAAAAGAAAGATAGAACCTTTGCTTGTTGTTGATGAAATTTTGGGGAACATCACTGCCGAGGGACTAACGTGATAAACCCAATTGAAGTATCGTTTGAAAAAACCTTGTGCTCGAGTGTAAGAGAAAAGAACCGTCCTGCTAAAGCCTGAGTCTTACATAGCGAGGACTTGTAAGAGGGATCACTTGTTATGATTCTAACAAGATCACCTGCACCAATAGGGTCATTTGCGAGGGTTATGGCAAACTCACCTGCACCATTAGGATCATTTGCGAGGGTTATCGCAAACTCACCTGCACCAATAGGGTCATTTGCGAGGGTTATCGCAAACTCACCTGCACCATTAGGATCATTTGCGAGGGTTATCACAAACTCACCTGCACCATCAGGATCATTTGCGAGGGTTATCGCAAACTTACCTGCACCATTAGGATCATTTGCGAGGGTTATCGCAAACTCACCTACACCATTTAGATCACTTGCCCTAGTTCGGACGAGCTCACCTGCACCAAAGGAATTGCCTGCCATGATTCTGACAAGCGTACCTGCATGAAAGAGATTCACCTGTTTTTAGACTCACGACTCGAGGGTCGGAGACTGGGCTGTTGTCACAGTCAGACGGGAACTGACTACCAGACGGGAACTAGATTTTGATGTAACAGTCAGACGGGAACTGACTACCAGACGGGAACTGGATTTTGATGTAACAGTCAGACGGGAACTGACTACCAGACAGGAACTGGATTTTGATGTAACAGTCAGACGGGAACTGACTACCAGACAGGAACTGGATTTTGATGTAACAGTCAGACGGGAACTGACTACCAGACAGGAACTGGATCTTGATGTAACAGTCAGATGGGAACTGACTACCAGACAAGAACTGGATCTTGATGTAACAGTCAGACGAGAACTGACTTTGAAAATGATTTGGATGGCCAATAAAAATTGGGTTTTTTGTGATATGTGAATGCATTAGATGATATGCATATGCTAATGCGTATGTATGTATGCTGATGCGTGAAATGAACAGCAAGGTTGCTATCATCGGTGAGATTACCGGAAAACATCAATCAGGTGATTGGAAAATAAATCTCAGTAAGGTTACTGGCATCGGTAAGGTTACCGGAAAACAGGTGGACAATGTAGCTTAGCACCAGAGTTTTGAATTGGATGTTTGGATGTATGGGATAATGCTTATGCTTATGCATATGTTGATTGATGTAATGTGTGGAATGAAGCAATGTCTTCTATAAGACTACCTGAAAAGGTTTTCCGAGATGGATATGAATATTTGTCTTAAAGAAGACTATCTGAAAAGGTTCTTAGCAAAGAATGAGGAATGTCTTTAAAAAGAGCACCCAAAAAGGTTCGTAGAATGTCTTAAAGAAGACTGAAAAGGATGCCAAATCGTTTTGAAAAAGACTACCTGAAAAGGTACTTAGAACAAGAATGTCTCGAAGAGGACTACCTTAAAAGGTACTTAGAGAAAGAATGCCTTGAAGGAGACTACCTCAAAAGGAACTTAGAAAAAGGAATGTCTTGAAGAAGATTACCTGAAAAGGTACATAGAAAAAGAATGCCTTGAAGAAGACTACCTCAAAAGGTACTTAGAAAAGGAATGGCTTGAAGAAGACTAACTGAAAAGGTATTTAGGACAAGAATGTCTCGAAGAAGACTACCTGAAAAGGTACTTAGAAAAAGAAATGTCTTGAAGAAGACTACCTGAAAAGGTCCTTGGAAATGACTATGATCGTCTTAAATAAGACTGCTTGAAGAGGTTCCTAGAAAGGATGATGAACGCCTTAGAAAAGACTACTTGAAAAGGTTCCTAGAAAGGATTGTAGGATTTGTCTTAAAGAAGACTGCGTAAAAAGGTGTGGTGTAATGTATTAGCCAATGTATGTAATGCATGATTTGTATGTATTTGCATGATGCCCCAATGGTAGGTTGTTGATAACCAAGCGTATATAGCTCGCCGAGGTTGGATGGTCGTTGGATGCTAGCGCGATACCTATATATTTTTTTTTTAACTTTGTAGTTAGGAGAAAGATTGATACGAGGTTGTAAAGCATGACGATGCCTTTTCCTTTTGTTGCGCGTCTTATGGATTTGATATCCATTGCCCCAATATTTTCGCGGGAAAAGATGCTTATGAGGGAAGTGCCCCGGGAAACAACCTTGTCATATGCTTTGATGTTTAAATTGAAGGGTATGCCTTTGATCTCCAGGATATGGAGGGTTATCCATGGTTTTCTATCCGTTTTGAATTTATCCCATGCTTGACATGCCCCTGATTGAGATTGCTTCGAGATGTGACCCAAGTCAATTGAACCTTAGGAAGAATGCCCCTAGTTAATAGGATGTTTGATTGTATGCCCCTGTTAAGGAAAACCCTCTGGACGTGGTTTCCCCATTCAAGAGTCTTTATCAGAAATGATCGCCTTTGTGCTAAGTGTATATTCGTGGATGGCGTTGTACCCTTTAAGAAATAACTTTAATGTGATGCAAATGCAAGTTTTGAAATCGAAGGAGTGGATGATTAGAAATGAATGCTTGAAGAAGCGTAGTGATTAGCAATAGTTTTAACAAACTTTAGGAGTCAGTATAACCAATCCTGCTTGATATGCTTTCGTAGTTGACCTTGCCTCAATTAGGACTTTTGAATGTTGTAACTTGGCCTGGTTCATGTTCTATGAAACAATGGATATGAGGCTCAAAAATTTATTTATCCCACCCCTTTCTCCTTGATGTTCTCCAGATCCTAAAAATTCGCTTAATCCAATGAATGTGCTTTGTTTGCAAGAGAATCGTTTCAATTTCGATGTTGAGCAGAAGCCTTAGTAGAGATCCTTGCATTGATGAAAAAATGTTGTAAAGATCCAAGCATAGATGAGAAGCTTCGATGATTTAGCAGTCACAAGTATATCCTTTGTGTTTGCCTTTGTTTTGTCTTTATCCCTTATTTTTGCATGAATCAATTCCTTTGGATTTGATTCATCGGGATGCCCTAATTTTTGCCTAAGTCATTTTGTTTTCTTTCATGAAATTTTCCATTTTGACTTAGCGGGCGTTTTTCTTTTGAAAGCTCCTTTTAAGATTTGATCCTTGGATATTGAATGTTGTGACTGCCATGTCGATTTTGATTTGTAAGCTTCACCTTTGACACTTCCTCGATCTTGAATGATGTAATGAGGAATGAGATGTTGTGAATGTTATCTCCATTTCTTCCTCACTCTCGGATGAACGCGAGGAAGAAGATATGCTTAAACCTTTGCTTGAATCCTTGCTTGGATTAACTGATTCTCTTGACAACCAAAGTACGCCATTGAATTAATTGAACTCTACCCTGCCCCTGGTTAAAATCAAGGTTTATTTGAAAAGTAGAAGCAAACTCCAACTCCTGGCTCGAGGGGGTGACGAGGGATTAACATCCTTATACCTCCACTGTTTAGGGATTTGAAACAATGCCTGTACATCGTCGGTTCGGTCTTACCTTGAAAGCATATATTTAGCTGGACTTAGTTATTTGTGTTCGTCATTCTCCCTCAAGTTTGTTAATAATTGGAAGTTGAAATTGAAATAGAATAGAAGGGTGCGAGTGGAAAGTCGTAGTAGAGAGCGAATGAAGCGAATGGATTGATTTCAAAACATGCATGATTTTTTTTTATTGAATTACTATTCGAAAGATACAACGTTTTACATCAGATAATACTTTTGTGATCGTAGAGGTTACAACTTGAAATGATAAAACTATTGATCCTAGGGGCAATCTCCTTTGTGGGTTTGTTGACCTTGTTTCACTCCTTAGTTCGTGGACTCGTAGAAGTGAAGGGTAATCTGGAATTCTCCTTGGGCACGTCAAACCTGTCGGGAGTGAATTGTTAGCGGTGGGTTTTCGTCGTTTCGGAACTTCATGAGTTTCCTTAGACTGAACCTCTTTTGCTTTTCCATCGGATAGTATCACACCATTTGCAACCTTCAGCGCTTGTAAGAAAATCTATGACCCTTTTGCCCCTTGGCGTGGGGTTAACACATGTCGATTTCCCTCCATCGTAGCTATGCATCTTTGTTCAGGGCGTTGCCCCAGTTGGACTAATCCTTGCTCGACGATAGCCTTTGTTGTATTTATAATCTTGTTTGGGAAAAGGCATGAACACGTGGTTGGCGTGGTGGAAGACATCCTCTTTTTGTAGTAAGGCCGAGATCGTTCTCAATAATTTATCTTCCTTTCTCCATAGGTGATGATCCTCTTATTTCTTTGTGAGCTTCGGGAAACCGGCT
Source organism: Vicia villosa (assembly GCF_029867415.1). NCBI lineage: Eukaryota > Viridiplantae > Streptophyta > Magnoliopsida > Fabales > Fabaceae > Vicia > Vicia villosa. The sequence continues at coordinate 218,245,714 of NC_081182.1, read as the reverse complement.
AGCACGGTAAGTATGGATGCGGGCGAAGGTAGAAATGCAAATGTGAATGTAAATGCATGAATGCATGAAAATGCGAATGCATGTGTATGCAAAAGGACTCCTTTATTTTTTTGCATATTATGAACCCTTATATGTAATGCAATGCGGACGTGCGACAAATATAATCCTAAGGATAACCTATGCGGATTTAGGGGTGACATTAGACCCTAATGAAATTATTGTAAGTTAGATATTATGACACGCCATTGGGAAAAGATTAGGAAGTACGCGGAAAGTAGCAACTGATGACCGTTCTGGACAATCACCAAGTCTCATGACCTTCGAGAGGTCGTTCGACGTGTACTTACGAAGATGTCCCTCGTGGGAAGGTTCTCTATGCGGAACACAACCTATCTAAGGACGATATAAGACGAAGTGAAATCCCTACAGGCTAGGGATTGAAGACGACTAAACAAAAATCCAAACCCTACAAGTTAGAGGGTGCGCGGGAATAAACACGGGTTGACTGTTCAAGACAGTTACCAGCTCTCATGGCCATCGCGAAGCCAATCAACGTGCGTTAATGAGGACGTCCTTCATGGGAAGGACACGTTGTTGTAGAAACACATGAGCGTAGAAGAAAATCCCTACGTGCTAGGGAGTTCGTAGGAGCAAGCATAGAGTGATCGTTCGAGACAATCACTTTATCTCATGGCCATCGAGAGACCAATTGACGTATGCTGACGAAGATGCCCTTCGTGCGAGGGATGCAATTTTGGAAAGGAATCCCTATAGGCTAGGGACGAAAGATGTAAGCACAGGGTGACCGTTCTAGACAGGCACTAGATCTCATGGTCATCGAGAGACCAATTGAAGTGCGTTAATAGAAATGTCCTTCGTGGGAGGGACGCGTAGTTGTAAGATATAGGAATGAACATCCCTACAGGCTAGGGAATACTTAAATGGTAATGTCCTTCGTGGGAAAGACATGGTCTTAAGAATTAGAGTCCCTACAGACTAGGGAATACGTAGGGATACCTGCAAAATTGAAACGCATAGATATTCGAAGTATATAAATTGCAAGCATATAGTAAGCACAAAAGCGCAAAAGTCCTAAGTTCATAGGTTCGACGTGGGGGGCTCTAGGGAGCCAACCTTTTAAAGGGGGGTTCTAGAAGGTCTCATGGGGTCGTTCGTAGCCTCCGAGACTTTTTGTCTCTTCGGATTTTAGAACAACTCATTTTATCCATGAGGTTCGAATTTTTGGGGTAGGTTCTCGGAGAGATCAGCCAAATATACAGTCCTGCCCTCAACAAAGTCAAGCCTCGTTTTGGACATTTCTGAATACTCAACCCACTCCGAGTGGAGTTATCAATGAGACTCGTAGGCGATTCATACTCCCCTATTGATCTCAAAGTTAACTCCCACACTTAGGGTTTTAACACTACATAATGCCAGCAGTGTATATAAAAATATAACAATTAGGCAGTTAAATATAAATATATTAACATAAACAATTAAATATAAACATATTATAAACAATTAAATATTTTTAGACAAAAAACAAAAAAAAATAATTGCAAACCCTAAAAAAGGCGAATTAGCCAAACCCTAAAAAGTTGTCAAACCTAAACCCTGCCAAAACCTAAAACCTATAGGAGCACAATATTCACCATTTAAGTTATCCCCAGCAGAGTCGCCAGCTGTAGCAACCTGCCCTAAAAATTTAGCTTTTAGAGTCGCCACCTATTCTGAAGGGCGAATAGGAAACCCTACGCAGTATAGAGATCAGGGTAAGATACTATATTCAGGTCGAGGGAAGGTGTTAGGCACCCTCAACCCTTTCCTAAAGGCTAACATTTAAAGATAAAGGTTTATGTTTTCGAGGGTTAAATAATTAAGGGAAATGAAACGGAAAAAAAATGAGATTTAGGGGGAAGGGGACTCGCCTTATTGCCAAGTGCCTACGTACCTCCTTATGGAGGATCAGAGTCTACGTAGTTCGGGGAAGGGTTGTACGCCTTTGAGTTTGAATTGTTTGAAGGCTTTTTGAATGGCCTATCGTAGTTTGCGATTTGAAAGGCATTTTGAATTGCCTGATTGGAAAGGATGAAAATCCGCAGTATCGTGGTTTAGTGTGTTTTGAATGTTTGTTTGGGCGTACAACCCTGATTTTAGTATGTACTATTAACCGCAATGATCAATAGGTTCGATCACCATAGTTAAAAGATTAGTAGTTGTATCGTTACCAATTCTAATTGATGGATTCAATTATCACTAATAACGAATAAAAGTATTTTTTAGGAATTTTAATAATTTAATTTGTATCATTACCCCTCGTAATCGATTGATTCGATTAAAAATAATAATGAATTAAAATGAAGAAAATAGGCTAATCATCGCAACCAATAAAAATGGTTGAAACCCTTTAGCCAAATAAGTTTATTTTAATTTATATTTAATTAAAGAATTAAATAGTTAATTGATTATTACCCATCACGACCGATTAATTCAGTCGAAACGAATAACAATTAAAATCCTAATATTTTGGCCAAATGGCCAATGGAATTGGGCAAACCCTAATGCTTTAATAAACCTATCTAGGGTTTTTTGTGATTTATAATTAATAATTAAAATTAATTAAACAAATTACTCGAAATAGTCGAACAATCAGGAATATAATCGGGAGGTAATCCTAATAGTAATTATATTATTGAAATTAAATTATATATATGATAAAAATAACTAAAATCAATTATACAAACAATATAAAACAAATAAAAAAAGAAACCTTGGGGCATTATTCATGTGCTGTACGTCCATGAGGGTTCATGGTGTGCCGCTGCTTGTGGATCCTTGGATCTGGGTTGCAGGAGATCGTATGGTGGGGGTGTGCGGACGTATGGTGGTCTTTAGTATATGCGCAGCGTAGGATCTGCGAGCTGATTGTAGTAAAATACATTAAGAAAATGGTTAGAAAAACACACATGACCTGGGATTGAACCCAGGCCACTCTGCTTATCCCCACAACGCTTCAACCATTTGAGCCAGCTTGCCACGCTGATAAACATGTAAACGCGAAGGATAATATATTAAACAAATCTGATTCAGAAATTCAAAATAAAAATTGCACGCCGGTACTGTTCATCCCCTTCGTGGGACTGGTTTTCTTTGCTACGGAAAAACCATGAAACCGCTACGTCTATGTTGGTAGCCATGGCCTGCAAACATTAATCTCATAAAACACAGCCGATATTATTTCAAACGAAACATATTCCAATTGTAAATCGTGTCCTGAGCATGATGCAAACATTAATTTAAGCTAATTCAGACTCTAATTAAAACCCCCCAACTTGAGAGCTTAAAACCCTAATAATGGTGAATCTTGGCATATGGACTTAGACTCAGATTAAACGGTACCGAAAGTTCATAAACATCACTATGAATGCAAATATATAATCAAAATCCATTCATAACTTCTGTATAATGAGAACCGAAACCAAATTTTATAGTCCAAACCGTGAAGATTTGGCCGCGATTCCAAGGGTCTCGATTCTGGACAAGGGTCGGTACACCCTCAAGGACACCTCAGGAACGTGATTGGATCCATAGAAGTTCTTGAATCGGGCTCAGTACTCCCATCCGAAAATCCGTTTTCCTCCACTTTTGAAGCTTTTTATGTTGGTCTTGGAAGCCGAAAAATCTCAGAAAAAAATCCCCTTTGTCTTAGACATGTTATCATTATATATTAGAGTCAATTAGGTCAACAAAAGCATGCTAAATCTTCTTGAATCAAATATTGACAAATTGAAGAATATTTGATTTCAAACTTTCCAAATTGGTCAAATTTGCACTAATCTTATGCCAATCATTCAATCACCAAATTTGCTTGATAATATGGAATAAATATTGATTGGGATGATAATTATAAATCCCCCTAACCAAATATTTGACTTTTATTGATTTATATAACTTTTAATCATTATTTAAATGAATAAAAATTAATTTAAAATCAAATAATTATAAAAAAAACGTGGCCTTAGGATACGACATTGGGGATTGCTTGAGGGACCTTTGATTGAATATAGGAGGGCAAATTTTGGGGTATGACACTATGCAGCAAGCATCTGGTGGTCCGTTTCTTCCGTAAGGACAATCTAGTTGTGCGGGAGTATCCAAACTAGTAGCAATTCCTGAAACAAAAATAAATGAAAAAATATATGCACATAAGTTCACCTCATCATCTGTTTTTAAAAATTTAATCTATTATTATTGTTACTTCATACACTATTATTGAAGCATGCTGATTTAACATATAAAAGTTTTTAATCTCTATGAAAAATAAGGACTATGATAACTAAAATAAATAAATTTCAATATAAACTAGTAAATTATTTAGTAAAAAAACAAAACTTAAAAAGGATAGAACTGACTTCTCCCATTACCTGAAATCAAAATCAAAGTAATGCATAAAACATTGAAAAGAAATGAAGATTGATAACTTTGAGAACTCATTTTGCTGGATTTCACGTTATATTATATATTTTTTGTGTAACAAGGCTAAGGTCTTCTCTATTATTTAGGCACAAAATCTTTTACTACTGTAATAAATATTAATATTTTATTTAGTAAATTATATACTTTATCACAACTCCTTTTTTAAAATTAAAGCATATATAATATTGAAATACATAAATGCCATCATTTTAAGTTTAATAAATCAAAAGTAAATTAATAATGAATGTGCGGATCACTTTTTGTAAAATTTTTTAAATTTGTTCTAAAGGATTTGTAGTCCATGGTTTTGGTGGTGGTATTTTTTTGGGAGGCTTCTTGTGCGGATCTTGTTTTCTAGATTCAAAAATAGTTGATTTGATGGATATTTTCCTGGAAACTTTATTTTTTTAATTTTTGGTCCTTGGATTATTTTTTATTTTATTTCTAGTCCTTATTATTTTATTTTAGTTCTAGAAAAATTAATTTATATATTTATTGGTCATTGTAATATATATCATAATATAGTTTTGTTCATATGTCTTGGATATTGAAGAGATTCAAATAAAGTATGTTACAAATTACAAGGACAAAAACAACAAAACAATGACAAAAACTAAAAATAAATTCATAAATAAATTTATAAGGTCCAAAACAAAATAACAATGACAAAAAATAAGATAAAAAATGTTTCCAAAGACCAGAACTAAAAAATATTCTAGATGTTAAGTCTAGTATTTTTAAGTAACCACTAGTCCTATTGGCTAAATCTTGGTGATTTGTAGAACTTAGCCTTAATTAGTTATTTGTGTGAGCCTCCCCTCTATGGATGGTTGTGGTGCCTCACATTTGACTCAATGCCTTCTAATATGTGGCACTTTTAGTTGGCTTTGTATATGTGAACAACGTTTTATTAAGATTGGCGTTCCTCAATTTGCATCCTTTTTTGTTATTGGCACTATCATCAAGGAGAATTATTGTAATATACAACTGTCATTTTCTAATGTGTTATGTTGGAGTCTAATGTGCTGATGACAACAATAAACCCTCATAGACTTTGTAAAAAAACCGATCAAATTCATTTACGTTCAAACTTAATTGTCCTACTATTGACATATGGAAAGGCTACGATAAAAGACAATGAAGATCCAACCTCATATGTGGTGTACATAGCCAATGCAACACCTCCTTCCCCGGTAAAATTTTAAACTCCTCCTTGGCTTCTAGAACTACAATTGAAGAATTTGTAAAAATAATCATCATTGGGCAACTTGAATTAATCCTGAAAAAACAAGCTCTATAAGAAGTGACAACATATTTTTTTACTTTACAGTCCTTAAAATAGTATTATAGTATTGTGAAACCATCAAAAATAAAAAGCATACCAAACACCAACATCATCTTTCTAGGTCCTTTAATTGTTGAATCAGTGATCTTATCTTGATCACCAAAGGCATGCCTTTCGATACATATTGGATTTGTCCAACTTGGAAATGTTAAGATCTTCACACACTTCCCTTATAGTTGCATATAAAAACTATAATAGAAGCTAGAAAAGTAATTAGAACAAAAATGTAGTAAACAAAAACACCAATATAGTATCATCTTGTACAACATTAAAAAAAAAAATTCAACAAACCTCAATTACAACTGGAAATATTTCAAGCCATAGGTCTTCCTACAAAGTCAAATTCAACGAAAGAAAATCTTAGTTAGGTCTAATTTATTCAAATAACCTAAATATTAAAACATCAAACATTCTTTGCCATCTTATTCTTTATAATATTAAAAAGAAAGATTTTTATTAAGCATTAAAAGCTACACAATAGGAAACACCTCAATTTTAATTAAACACAAATTATAATAAAATAAAACATGAACAGTTGAGATTTAAGTTAACGAGCGAACCTAATTTCATTTATCTTTAAAATAGTCAGGCTCAGTTTGGGGTTTTGAGGTAAATCTAGAATAGAGAAGAGCATAGGGAAGAAGAAGATTGAGAATGAGTAAAAAAATAAGGTTTTGAAGAGATGAATAGAAAGTGTTGAATCCCGATTCAAAAACACGTTTTATATTTATATGTACCCACCCTAAAACATTTACAATAATGGAATGGTGAGGAGGTTGTTGAAATTGGAAGTGATGTTGTTGGTGGCGGCGGAGATCGTACTCTCTTTGCTCTTCAGATAACATGTCTCAACTTTGAACCAAACTAGGGTTACTTCTATTTTGAAGAAATGTGTTTCAACAATAACCAATTATAATAATAAATTTCAAATAATAAAAAATCCATGTCATATTAATACATCCGACTAGATAGCCATGTATGCATTTGTTAACGTTTCTTTACAAAATTTAACAGAAAATTCCAATTAGACTAACAGAAGTCTTTTTAAAGGACTAACATAAATATGATATATTTTATGTAGAAAAGCATTAAATTTTTTAAGAGTGGATTTAATATAATTTTAAAATTTAGATCATTGAATTAACATTATAAAACTTTGTTACATAAAACATTAGCAAGAAATGTTTATTAAGTGAATTCAATGATAATAACGAGCTTCTCAAACATCACAAAATGTTCTTACACATTATGAATTTTAAAGATAAGGTAAAATTCCTTTTCAATTTTTATTTTTATCAATGGTGATGATACATCATAATTCACTAAATAAAACAACAACAATTATCTTGTCCATGTGGAAACCAACATTGTCCACCTTTCTGAAATCCCTTTCTAAGACATTCTGTACCGCAATTTGAATTACAAACATCTATGCAGCAAGCATCTGGTGGTCCGTTTCTTCCGTAAGGACAATCTAGTTGTGCGGGAGTATCCAAACTAGTAGCAATTCCTGAAACAAACATAAATGAAAAAATATATGCACATTAGTTCACCTCATCATCTGTTTTTAAAAATTTAATCTATTATTATTGTTACTTGATACACTATTATTGAAGCATGCTGATTTAACATATAAAAGTTTTTAATCTCTATGAAAAATAAGGACTATGATAACTAAAATAAATAAATTTCAATATAAACTAGTAAATTATTACGTAAAAAAACAAAACTTAAAAAGGATAGAACTGACTTCTCCCATTACCTGAAATCAAAATCAAAGTAATGCATAAAACACTGAAAAGAAATGAAGATTGATAACTTTGAGAACTCATTTTGCTGGATTTCACCTTATATTATATATTTTTTGTGTAACAAGGCTAAGGTCTTCTCTATTATATAGGCACAAAATGTTTTACTACTGTAATAAATATTAATATTTTATTTAGTAAATTATATACTTTATCACAACTCCTTTTTTAAAATTAAAGCATATATAATATTGAAATACATAAATGCCATCATTTTAAGTTTAATAAATCAAAAGTAAATTAATAATGAATGTGTGGATCACTTTTTGTAAAATTTTTTAAATTTGTTCTAAAGGATTTGTAGTCCATGGTTTTGGTGGTGGTATTTTTTTGGGAGGCTTCTTGTGCGGATCTTGTTTTCTAGATTCAACAATAGTTGATTTGATGGATATTTTCCTGGAAACTTTATTTTTTTAATTTTTGGTCCTTGGATTATTTTTTATTTTATTTCTAGTCCTTATTATTTTATTTTAGTTCTAGAAAAATTAATTTATATATTTATTGGTCATTGTAATATATATCATAATATAGTTTTGTTCATATGTCTTGGATATTGAAGAGATTCAAATAAAGTATGTTACAAATTACAAGGACAAAAACAACAAAACAATGACAAAAACTAAAAATAAATTCATAAATAAATTTATAAGGACCAAAACAAAAGAACAATGACAAAAAATAAGATAAAAAAATGTTTCCAAAGACCAGAACTAAAAAATATTCTAGATGTTAAGTCTAGTATTTTTAAGTAACCACTAGTCCTATTGGCTAAATCTTGGTGATTTGTAGAACTTAGCCTTAATTAGTTATTTGTGTGAGCCTCCCCTCTATGGATGGTTGTGGTGCCTCACATTTGACTCATTGCCTTCTAATATGTGGCACATTTAGTTGGCTTTGTATATGTGAACAACGTTTTATTAAGATTGGCGTTCCTCAATTTGCATCCTTTTTTGTTATTGGCACTATCATCAAGGAGAATTATTGTAATATACAACTGTCATTTTCTAATGTGTTATGTTGGAGTCTAATGTGCTGATGACAACAATAAACCCTCATAGACTTTGTAAAAAAACCGATCAAATTCATTTACGTTCAAACTTAATTGTCCTACTATTGACATATGGAAAGGCTACGATAAAAGACAATGAAGATCCAACCTCATATGTGGTGTACATAGCCAATGCAACACCTCCTTCCCCGGTAAAATTTTAAACTTCTCCTTGGCTTCTAGAACTACAATTGAAGAATTTGTAAAAATAATCATCATTGGGCAACTTGAATTAATCCTGAAAAAAAAGCTCTATAAGAAGTGACAACATATTTTTTTACTTTACAGTCCTTAAAATAGTATTATAGTATTGTGAAACCATCAAAAATAAAAAGCAAACCAAACACCAACATCATCTTTCTAGGTCCTTTAATTGTTGAATCAGTGATCTTATCTTGATCACCAAAGGCATGCCTTTCGATACATATTGGATTTCTCCAACTTGGAAATGTTAATAGGATCTTCACACACTTCCATTATAGTTGCATATAAAAACTATAATAGAAGCTAGAAAAGTAATTAGAACAAAAATGTAGTAAAAAAAAAAACACCAATATAGTATCATCTTGTACAACATTAAAAAGAAAATTCAATAAACCTCAATTACAACTGGAAATATTTCAAGCCATAGGTCTTCCTACAAAATCAAATTCAACGAAAGAAAATCTTAGTTAGGTCTAATTTATTCAAATAAACTAAATATTAAAACATCAAACATTCTTTGCCATCTTATTCTTTATAATATTAAAAAGAAAGAATTTTATTAAGCATTAAAAGCTACACAATAGGAAACACCTCAATTTTAATTAAACACAAATTATAATAAAATAAAACATGAACAGTTGAGATTTAAGTTAACGAGCGAACCTAATTTCATTTATCTTTAAAATAGTCAGGCTCAATTTGGGGTTTTGAGGTAAATCAAGAATAGAGAAGAGCATAGGGAAGAAGAAGATTGAGAATGAGTAAAAAAATAAGGTTTTGAAGAGATGAATAGAAAGTGTTAAATCCCGATTCAAAAACACGTTTTATATTTATATGTACCCACCCTAAAACATTTACAATAATGGAATGGTGAGGAGGTTGTTGAAATTGGAAGTGATGTTGTTGGTGGCGGCGGAGATCGTACTCTCTTTGCTCTTCAGATAACATGTCTCAACTTTGAACCAAACTAGGGTTACTTCTATTTTGAAGAAATGTGTTTCAACAATAACCAATTATAATAATAAATTTCAAATAATAAAAAATCCATGTCATATTAATACATCCGACTAGATAGCCATGTATGCATATGTTAACGTTTCTTTACAAAATTTAACAGAAAATTCCAATTAGACTAACAGAAGTCTTTTTAAAGGACTAACATAAATATGATATATTTTATGTAGAAAAGCATTAAATTTTTTAAGAGTGGATTTAATATAATTTTAAAATTTAGATCATTGAATTAACATTATAAAACTTTGTTACATAAAACATTAGCAAGAAATGTTTATTAAGTGAATTCAATGATAATAACGAGCTTCTCAAACATCACAAAATGTTCTTACACATTATGAATTTTAAAGATAAGGTAAAATTCATTTTCAATTTTTATTTTTATCAATGGTGATGATACATCATAATTCACTAAATAAAACAACAACAATTATCTTGTCCATGTGGAAACCAACATTGTCCACCTTTCTGAAATCCCTTTCTAAGACATTCTGTACCGCAATTTGAATTACAAACATCTATGCAGCAAGCATCTGGTGGTCCGTTTCTTCCGTAAGGACAATCTAGTTGTGCGGGAGTATCCAAACTAGTAGCAATTCCTGAAACAAACATAAATGAAAAAATATATGCACATTAGTTCACCTCATCATCTGTTTTTAAAAATTTAATCTATTATTATTGTTACTTGATACACTATTATTGAAGCATGCTGATTTAACATATAAAAGTTTTTAATCTCTATGAAAAATAAGGACTATGATAACTAAAATAAATAAATTTCAATATAAACTAGTAAATTATTACGTAAAAAAACAAAACTTAAAAAGGATAGAACTGACTTCTCCCATTACCTGAAATCAAAATCAAAGTAATGCATAAAACACTGAAAAGAAATGAAGATTGATAACTTTGAGAACTCATTTTGCTGGATTTCACCTTATATTATATATTTTTTGTGTAACAAGGCTAAGGTCTTCTCTATTATATAGGCACAAAATGTTTTACTACTGTAATAAATATTAATATTTTATTTAGTAAATTATATACTTTATCACAACTCCTTTTTTAAAATTAAAGCATATATAATATTGAAATACATAAATGCCATCATTTTAAGTTTAATAAATCAAAAGTAAATTAATAATGAATGTGTGGATCACTTTTTGTAAAATTTTTTAAATTTGTTCTAAAGGATTTGTAGTCCATGGTTTTGGTGGTGGTATTTTTTTGGGAGGCTTCTTGTGCGGATCTTGTTTTCTAGATTCAACAATAGTTGATTTGATGGATATTTTCCTGGAAACTTTATTTTTTTAATTTTTGGTCCTTGGATTATTTTTTATTTTATTTCTAGTCCTTACTATTTTATTTTAGTTCTAGAAATATTAATTTATATATTTATTGGTCATTGTAATATATATCATAATATAGTTTTGTTCATATGTCTTGGATATTGAAGAGATTCAAATAAAGTATGTTACAAATTAGAAGGACAAAAACAACAAAACAATGACAAAAACTAAAAATAAATTCATAAATAAATTTATAAGGACCAAAACAAAAGAACAATGACAAAAAATAAGATAAAAAAATGTTTCCAAAGACCAGAACTAAAAAATATTCTAGATGTTAAGTCTAGTATTTTTATGTAACCACTAGTCCTATTGGCTAAATCTTGGTGATTTGTAGAACTTAGCCTTAATTAGTTATTTGTGTGAGCCTCCCCTCTATAGATGGTTGTGGTGCCTCACATTTGACTCATTGCCTTCTAATATGTGGCACATTTAGTTGGCTTTGTATATGTGAACAACGTTTTATTAAGATTGGCGTTCCTCAATTTGCATCCTTTTTTGTTATTGGCACTATCATCAAGGAGAATTATTGTAATATACAACTGTCATTTTCTAATGTGTTATGTTGGAGTCTAATGTGCTGATGACAACAATAAACCCTCATAGACTTTGTAAAAAAACCGATCAAATTCATTTACGTTCAAACTTAATTGTCCTACTATTGACATATGGAAAGGCTACGATAAAAGACAATGAAGATCCAACCTCATATGTGGTGTACATAGCCAATGCAACACCTCCTTCCCTGGTAAAATTTTAAACTTCTCCTTGGCTTCTAGAACTACAATTGAAGAATTTGTAAAAATAATCATCATTGGGCAACTTGAATTAATCCTGAAAAAAAAGCTCTATAAGAAGTGACAACATATTTTTTTACTTTACAGTCCTTAAAATAGTATTATAGTATTGTGAAACCATCAAAAATAAAAAGCAAACCAAACACCAACATCATCTTTCTAGGTCCTTTAATTGTTGAATCAGTGATCTTATCTTGATCACCAAAGGCATGCCTTTCGATACATATTGGATTTCTCCAACTTGGAAATGTTAATAGGATCTTCACACACTTCCATTATAGTTGCATATAAAAACTATAATAGAAGCTAGAAAAGTAATTAGAACAAAAATGTAGTAAAAAAAAAAACACCAATATAGTATCATCTTGTACAACATTAAAAAGAAAATTCAATAAACCTCAATTACAACTGGAAATATTTCAAGCCATAGGTCTTCCTACAAAATCAAATTCAACGAAAGAAAATCTTAGTTAGGTCTAATTTATTCAAATAAACTAAATATTAAAACATCAAACATTCTTTGCCATCTTATTCTTTATAATATTAAAAAGAAAGAATTTTATTAAGCATTAAAAGCTACACAATAGGAAACACCTCAATTTTAATTAAACACAAATTATAATAAAATAAAACATGAACAGTTGAGATTTAAGTTAACGAGCGAACCTAATTTCATTTATCTTTAAAATAGTCAGGCTCAATTTGGGGTTTTGAGGTAAATCAAGAATAGAGAAGAGCATAGGGAAGAAGAAGATTGAGAATGAGTAAAAAAATAAGGTTTTGAAGAGATGAATAGAAAGTGTTAAATCCCGATTCAAAAACACGTTTTATATTTATATGTACCCACCCTAAAACATTTACAATAATGGAATGGTGAGGAGGTTGTTGAAATTGGAAGTGATGTTGTTGGTGGCGGCGGAGATCGTACTCTCTTTGCTCTTCAGATAACATGTCTCAACTTTGAACCAAACTAGGGTTACTTCTATTTTGAAGAAATGTGTTTCAACAATAACCAATTATAATAATAAATTTCAAATAATAAAAAATCCATGTCATATTAATACATCCGACTAGATAGCCATGTATGCATATGTTAACGTTTCTTTACAAAATTTAACAGAAAATTCCAATTAGACTAACAGAAGTCTTTTTAAAGGACTAACATAAATATGATATATTTTATGTAGAAAAGCATTAAATTTTTTAAGAGTGGATTTAATATAATTTTAAAATTTAGATCATTGAATTAACATTATAAAACTTTGTTACATAAAACATTAGCAAGAAATGTTTATTAAGTGAATTCAATGATAATAACGAGCTTCTCAAACATCACAAAATGTTCTTACACATTATGAATTTTAAAGATAAGGTAAAATTCATTTTCAATTTTTATTTTTATCAATGGTGATGATACATCATAATTCACTAAATAAAACAACAACAATTATCTTGTCCATGTGGAAACCAACATTGTCCACCTTTCTGAAATCCCTTTCTAAGACATTCTGTACCGCAATTTGAATTACAAACATCTATGCAGCAAGCATCTGGTGGTCCGTTTCTTCCGTAAGGACAATCTAGTTGTGCGGGAGTATCCAAACTAGTAGCAATTCCTGAAACAAACATAAATGAAAAAATATATGCACATTAGTTCACCTCATCATCTGTTTTTAAAAATTTAATCTATTATTATTGTTACTTGATACACTATTATTGAAGCATGCTGATTTAACATATAAAAGTTTTTAATCTCTATGAAAAATAAGGACTATGATAACTAAAATAAATAAATTTCAATATAAACTAGTAAATTATTACGTAAAAAAACAAAACTTAAAAAGGATAGAACTGACTTCTCCCATTACCTGAAATCAAAATCAAAGTAATGCATAAAACACTGAAAAGAAATGAAGATTGATAACTTTGAGAACTCATTTTGCTGGATTTCACCTTATATTATATATTTTTTGTGTAACAAGGCTAAGGTCTTCTCTATTATATAGGCACAAAATGTTTTACTACTGTAATAAATATTAATATTTTATTTAGTAAATTATATACTTTATCACAACTCCTTTTTTAAAATTAAAGCATATATAATATTGAAATACATAAATGCCATCATTTTAAGTTTAATAAATCAAAAGTAAATTAATAATGAATGTGTGGATCACTTTTTGTAAAATTTTTTAAATTTGTTCTAAAGGATTTGTAGTCCATGGTTTTGGTGGTGGTATTTTTTTGGGAGGCTTCTTGTGCGGATCTTGTTTTCTAGATTCAACAATAGTTGATTTGATGGATATTTTCCTGCAAACTTTATTTTTTTAATTTTTGGTCCTTGGATTATTTTTTATTTTATTTCTAGTCCTTACTATTTTATTTTAGTTCTAGAAATATTAATTTATATATTTATTGGTCATTGTAATATATATCATAATATAGTTTTGTTCATATGTCTTGGATATTGAAGAGATTCAAATAAAGTATGTTACAAATTAGAAGGACAAAAACAACAAAACAATGACAAAAACTAAAAATAAATTCATAAATAAATTTATAAGGACCAAAACAAAAGAACAATGACAAAAAATAAGATAAAAAAATGTTTCCAAAGACCAGAACTAAAAAATATTCTAGATGTTAAGTCTAGTATTTTTATGTAACCACTAGTCCTATTGGCTAAATCTTGGTGATTTGTAGAACTTAGCCTTAATTAGTTATTTGTGTGAGCCTCCCCTCTATAGATGGTTGTGGTGCCTCACATTTGACTCATTGCCTTCTAATATGTGGCACATTTAGTTGGCTTTGTATATGTGAACAACGTTTTATTAAGATTGGCGTTCCTCAATTTGCATCCTTTTTTGTTATTGGCACTATCATCAAGGAGAATTATTGTAATATACAACTGTCATTTTCTAATGTGTTATGTTGGAGTCTAATGTGCTGATGACAACAATAAACCCTCATAGACTTTGTAAAAAAACCGATCAAATTCATTTACGTTCAAACTTAATTGTCCTACTATTGACATATGGAAAGGCTACGATAAAAGACAATGAAGATCCAACCTCATATGTGGTGTACATAGCCAATGCAACACCTCCTTCCCTGGTAAAATTTTAAACTTCTCCTTGGCTTCTAGAACTACAATTGAAGAATTTGTAAAAATAATCATCATTGGGCAACTTGAATTAATCCTGAAAAAAAAGCTCTATAAGAAGTGACAACATATTTTTTTACTTTACAGTCCTTAAAATAGTATTATAGTATTGTGAAACCATCAAAAATAAAAAGCAAACCAAACACCAACATCATCTTTCTAGGTCCTTTAATTGTTGAATCAGTGATCTTATCTTGATCACCAAAGGCATGCCTTTCGATACATATTGGATTTCTCCAACTTGGAAATGTTAATAGGATCTTCACACACTTCCATTATAGTTGCATATAAAAACTATAATAGAAGCTAGAAAAGTAATTAGAACAAAAATGTAGTAAAAAAAAAAACACCAATATAGTATCATCTTGTACAACATTAAAAAGAAAATTCAATAAACCTCAATTACAACTGGAAATATTTCAAGCCATAGGTCTTCCTACAAAATCAAATTCAACGAAAGAAAATCTTAGTTAGGTCTAATTTATTCAAATAAACTAAATATTAAAACATCAAACATTCTTTGCCATCTTATTCTTTATAATATTAAAAAGAAAGAATTTTATTAAGCATTAAAAGCTACACAATAGGAAACACCTCAATTTTAATTAAACACAAATTATAATAAAATAAAACATGAACAGTTGAGATTTAAGTTAACGAGCGAACCTAATTTCATTTATCTTTAAAATAGTCAGGCTCAATTTGGGGTTTTGAGGTAAATCAAGAATAGAGAAGAGCATAGGGAAGAAGAAGATTGAGAATGAGTAAAAAAATAAGGTTTTGAAGAGATGAATAGAAAGTGTTAAATCCCGATTCAAAAACACGTTTTATATTTATATGTACCCACCCTAAAACATTTACAATAATGGAATGGTGAGGAGGTTGTTGAAATTGGAAGTGATGTTGTTGGTGGCGGCGGAGATCGTACTCTCTTTGCTCTTCAGATAACATGTCTCAACTTTGAACCAAACTAGGGTTACTTCTATTTTGAAGAAATGTGTTTCAACAATAACCAATTATAATAATAAATTTCAAATAATAAAAAATCCATGTCATATTAATACATCCGACTAGATAGCCATGTATGCATATGTTAACGTTTCTTTACAAAATTTAACAGAAAATTCCAATTAGACTAACAGAAGTCTTTTTAAAGGACTAACATAAATATGATATATTTTATGTAGAAAAGCATTAAATTTTTTAAGAGTGGATTTAATATAATTTTAAAATTTAGATCATTGAATTAACATTATAAAACTTTGTTACATAAAACATTAGCAAGAAATGTTTATTAAGTGAATTCAATGATAATAACGAGCTTCTCAAACATCACAAAATGTTCTTACACATTATGAATTTTAAAGATAAGGTAAAATTCATTTTCAATTTTTATTTTTATCAATGGTGATGATACATCATAATTCACTAAATAAAACAACAACAATTATCTTGTCCATGTGGAAACCAACATTGTCCACCTTTCTGAAATCCCTTTCTAAGACATTCTGTACCGCAATTTGAATTACAAACATCTATGCAGCAAGCATCTGGTGGTCCGTTTCTTCCGTAAGGACAATCTAGTTGTGCGGGAGTATCCAAACTAGTAGCAATTCCTGAAACAAACATAAATGAAAAAATATATGCACATTAGTTCACCTCATCATCTGTTTTTAAAAATTTAATCTATTATTATTGTTACTTGATACACTATTATTGAAGCATGCTGATTTAACATATAAAAGTTTTTAATCTCTATGAAAAATAAGGACTATGATAACTAAAATAAATAAATTTCAATATAAACTAGTAAATTATTACGTAAAAAAACAAAACTTAAAAAGGATAGAACTGACTTCTCCCATTACCTGAAATCAAAATCAAAGTAATGCATAAAACACTGAAAAGAAATGAAGATTGATAACTTTGAGAACTCATTTTGCTGGATTTCACCTTATATTATATATTTTTTGTGTAACAAGGCTAAGGTCTTCTCTATTATATAGGCACAAAATGTTTTACTACTGTAATAAATATTAATATTTTATTTAGTAAATTATATACTTTATCACAACTCCTTTTTTAAAATTAAAGCATATATAATATTGAAATACATAAATGCCATCATTTTAAGTTTAATAAATCAAAAGTAAATTAATAATGAATGTGTGGATCACTTTTTGTAAAATTTTTTAAATTTGTTCTAAAGGATTTGTAGTCCATGGTTTTGGTGGTGGTATTTTTTTGGGAGGCTTCTTGTGCGGATCTTGTTTTCTAGATTCAACAATAGTTGATTTGATGGATATTTTCCTGGAAACTTTATTTTTTTAATTTTTGGTCCTTGGATTATTTTTTATTTTATTTCTAGTCCTTACTATTTTATTTTAGTTCTAGAAATATTAATTTATATATTTATTGGTCATTGTAATATATATCATAATATAGTTTTGTTCATATGTCTTGGATATTGAAGAGATTCAAATAAAGTATGTTACAAATTAGAAGGACAAAAACAACAAAACAATGACAAAAACTAAAAATAAATTCATAAATAAATTTATAAGGACCAAAACAAAAGAACAATGACAAAAAATAAGATAAAAAAAATGTTTCCAAAGACCAGAACTAAAAAATATTCTAGATGTTAAGTCTAGTATTTTTATGTAACCACTAGTCCTATTGGCTAAATCTTGGTGATTTGTAGAACTTAGCCTTAATTAGTTATTTGTGTGAGCCTCCCCTCTATAGATGGTTGTGGTGCCTCACATTTGACTCATTGCCTTCTAATATGTGGCACATTTAGTTGGCTTTGTATATGTGAACAACGTTTTATTAAGATTGGCGTTCCTCAATTTGCATCCTTTTTTGTTATTGGCACTATCATCAAGGAGAATTATTGTAATATACAACTGTCATTTTCTAATGTGTTATGTTGGAGTCTAATGTGCTGATGACAACAATAAACCCTCATAGACTTTGTAAAAAAACCGATCAAATTCATTTACGTTCAAACTTAATTGTCCTACTATTGACATATGGAAAGGCTACGATAAAAGACAATGAAGATCCAACCTCATATGTGGTGTACATAGCCAATGCAACACCTCCTTCCCTGGTAAAATTTTAAACTTCTCCTTGGCTTCTAGAACTACAATTGAAGAATTTGTAAAAATAATCATCATTGGGCAACTTGAATTAATCCTGAAAAAAAAGCTCTATAAGAAGTGACAACATATTTTTTTACTTTACAGTCCTTAAAATAGTATTATAGTATTGTGAAACCATCAAAAATAAAAAGCAAACCAAACACCAACATCATCTTTCTAGGTCCTTTAATTGTTGAATCAGTGATCTTATCTTGATCACCAAAGGCATGCCTTTCGATACATATTGGATTTGTCCAACTTGGAAATGTTAATAGATCTTCACACACTTCCATTATAGTTGCATATAAAAACTATAATAGAAGCTAGAAAAGTAATTAGAACAAAAATGTAGTAAAAAAAAAAACACCAATATAGTATCATCTTGTACAACATTAAAAAGAAAATTCAACAAACCTCAATTACAACTGGAAATATTTCAAGCCATAGGTCTTCCTACAAAATCAAATTCAACG